>NW_027223325.1:8764885-8824874 GCF_030449975.1 Polyergus mexicanus
AAGCAGTGGTATCAACGCAGAGTACTGCTTCATATAACCTGATTGATTTGTATTTTCGTGTTAAACATAATCAACCCTCTCTCAGTCACGCGCCTTTCTCAGTAGAGCGTTTGTGCCGATTTGTTGATTATCATAATCCTTTCGATATCGTCACGTCTTTTAACATGCTCGATATCGGTCGACCTCGAGCACCCCGTGTTAAGATGACGGTGTCCGTCTTGTGTGCAGGTTTAGGCCTCGGTGCGTCTTCGACCGGCAGACGAGATTCCTTTGATAGAAATACTTCAGCCTTCAGTCCAAGCTTGGAATATAGCCGGGCGAAGTGGCCTCAGAGTTACGGCGCCCTCGGTAAGGATCGCTTTGTTGTGTGTGAAATGTATTTTGATATACAGGATGTGGGGCATCTAAAATAATAAGCTTGCGAATATTCTCGTTGCACATATGAAGAAGTAACGATAACGAGAGTTGGAAGAAGAATTATCTTTGTTTTATTGCATTTCTTTTGTTAAAATAAAAAATAATCCCTTATCCTTTTCTTTCGTATAATGTGACAGCAACGAAGATATTTTCGAGGATCGCTTTAGATGCCTATACACAGCTGTGAGACATCACGGAATCGCCATAGACGCTCAATTTTATCTATGTTGTACATTGTGTCTATAATATATCGTAATTTTCATTTGTACACGTGCTTTTTTATACATAACTCGGCTATGGTAACAACACTATCCTACTCTCTAAAATTGATCCTGACGTTATGAATTATATTGCGTCCTGATGCTCGAGACGGAAGTGAATAATAAGCGCCAGCAAAGATGTCCGATTTAGAGCGATCAGTCCAAACCATTGTAATTCATATAACATTTTAACATAACACGCTGTGCGACTAGATTTAGCCTTTATATATTGTAAATTGCTTCTATTAAAAAAACAAAATTTGTACAGAACATTATTCGTCCTATCAGCAAAATAAGATGTGTATTCTGTAGATACAGGTACTTGAAACACAATGTACGTAGATAAAGTATATCCAAGTACAATCTAAGTATTTTCGTAATATGTGATTTTATATAATTTCAAAATTTATATTATTAAACAAACGTTTAAATTTGTCAAATATATTTTATTTTGTATTTGGTAATTTGTTTTTCTAATATATATATTTGATTTACGCAGGTACAGTTACCGCGTCACCGAGTCCTCTAGGATTGTCATTAACACCGCCACCAACCTTAGGCGGATCCCTAGGTGGTCTTGTCGGAGGAGCCAGTCGAGTATCAGCAGCTCCTGGTGCAGAAGCCAAGTTTCGCGCGAGCGCGGTTCCGGCTTTAACGGCCAATGGAGTGTTCGGTTCTAGCAGCTCTCTGTTTCCCAATCTCGTAGGCAAACCTGGTCGCGGAGGTGCCGCTAATATCAGCGATAAGAATCCCGGAGGACGGTCTCGATTATTGGAAGATTTTCGAAATAATCGGTTAGTAAAATTTATATCTTTTAAGATCTTTTATTAAATTATAATATACAATCAATAACCATCATAATTTTTTTTATATTATACGTCGAAATACATTAGTTTGTCGAATGCCATTAGATTGATAAAGTTATACCGAAGATACATTTTTGATTATCCTCTTTTAAATAGTTTATATTACATCTTCTCTTCTTAGCAAAGAGACTTATGACACTTGATTTGAATATATGTATGTAGCTGTTTATGCAGAAAAGTAATAAAGCTTACAATATGTTTCAAATTCTATCGAATATTGTCGCATGCGAAATGATTCAATGTATATTATAAGAAATAAATAAATTACGTTTTTTTTTCTTTTTTTTACGTGGCTATCAAATAGCATTATCATTGCGCAATATCAGCTGAACAATGCGCTAATAACTTAAACGTACTTCTTTCTTTCCAGGTTTCCGAGTCTTCAATTACGTGATTTAGCTAATCATATAGTTGAATTCAGTCAAGATCAGCATGGCTCACGATTTATTCAGCAGAAATTGGAGCGAGCCTCGGCCAATGAGAAACAACTCGTGTTTCAAGAAATCCTCTCCTCTGCATATTCCCTCATGACGGATGTCTTTGGAAATTATGTCATTCAGAAATTCTTTGAATATGGCACACCGGAACAGAAGTCAACTCTCGCTCAAAAGGTAAATTCCACATTTTTATGCAGAAAAAAATCATTTTAATCAAGAAAATCGATTAGAACTGATTCAATCTAACAATTTTGTTTCTACAGAATATATCAAAGTAAATTTTAACGCGTTTAAAGATTTTTTAAAGAACTTTTGACTTTAGATAGCCAGGCTATCAATAAATGCCAGTAATAAAATTATACCACCCTCCATTCCCTCCCTCCTCTCTCATTACTATTATTACTAATATACTTATTTTACATGATTTGCTTACTTCGTCATGTATGATGAAATAATTTTTGCGTGTCATCTGAATCAACGTGATTACGCATAAAATATATCTGATAATTTTTGAAGTGATTATATCAAGAATATCTTCATGAAAACCCTTTGTTTTTTTTTTGTTTTTTTTTTGTATTCTAGGTTCGTGGACACGTTTTACCGCTAGCGTTGCAGATGTACGGCTGTAGAGTCATACAAAAGGCTCTCGAGTCGATCGCACCGGAACAACAGCAAGAGATCGTGCGGGAGCTTGACGGGCATGTGTTGAAATGCGTAAAGGATCAAAATGGTAATCACGTTGTTCAAAAGTGTATTGAATGCGTCGAACCGCGAGCATTGCAGTTTGTAATAGGTGCGTTCGCCGGACAAGTGTATTCCTTGAGCACTCATCCTTATGGCTGCCGAGTAATTCAACGTATTCTTGAACATTGTACTGCCGAACAAACGCAAGGGATTCTGCAGGAATTACATGCCGCGACAGACCAACTCATTCAGGATCAATATGGCAATTATGTCATACAACATGTGCTTGGTAAACACTTCTTTCTTTTCGTTGCGATACAATTGTTATAGAACAGAAACTGATTTTTAGATAAAATTAATCATCTTATTATGCAAATTGAAAATGGTGATGCCACTCTTGAATGCGTTGCGATAAAAATATTTATTTTTGCTTCTCGTAGAGCACGGAAAACCAGAAGACAAAGCACAATTAATCGGCAGTGTTAGAGGCAAAGTTCTCGCCCTATCCCAGCATAAATTCGCAAGTAATGTAGTCGAAAAATGCGTAACACATGCTACTAGACAGGAACGTGCTGTACTGATTGAAGAAGTTTGCGGCTTCAATGACAAGTGAGTATGCAATCTTTATACGGGGAACGATTACATATTTTAGATGTTTTAGATAGGTGTTACCGCGCAATTCTACGGAGAATAATATTTATATTTTTCTTGTACAGTGCATTAAATGTTATGATGAAGGATCAATATGCCAACTACGTCGTGCAAAAGATGATTGACGTAGCGGAGCCAGCGCAACGCAAGATACTGATGCACAAGATCCGACCGCATCTAGGGAGTCTGCGCAAGTATACTTATGGCAAACATATTATTGTCAAACTAGAGAAATTCTTCATGAAGACTGCTTCAGCGATGGGAGTGGGAGCAACGCCGACTGGTACGTCGACGAGCGGCGGAGGCGGCGATCTCGGTCCGATCGGACCGCCTGCGTCTGCCGCGTCCGGTCCGGTCTCGACGTCGAACCAGCAGCCAGCGCAGGTGTCAGGTTTATAAACGTGCACGCGCACGAGGTTACTTCTGTCGCCGCAAAGAAGAAGAAAACCGACATAAAAAGAGGCAAGCAAAACAAAATTTCCGCATGTCCGCAGATGTGCGTTACTACTGTCTTACTTTTACTTTAGCGAGATCTGTTCTATCTCTATCGATGGGAATGATGATTTCAACGATCCCTCGTTTTGTTTTTCTCGCTTTGCCCCGTGTCCTCAAAGGCGAAAGAAGAAAAGCTTCGAAAATGATTTCTCGTGAGAAATTTGCTAATATACGATTTTTTTTATTTTTGCAATCGCGGAATAGATAATAATCGATAATACTTGTACAGTAAATACCAGCTTATTCGGGACCCGGGCAACGCGAGATCAGATGGCACATGACGAGACCATTTTAACGAAAACCCCACGAAAGACAGTCTGTAGAAACGAAGGTAGATATGTTGTAGCGCATTTTTCTATCGTTTTGCAAAACGTTCCCCTATGCGGGCGACTATCACATGCGTAGAAAAATATTCACGTTAACGAGTATATTGAATGAAAGTCGCATTATAATTTTTGCGAATAACGTGTCATGGCGATTGGCTCGACGAATTTCAGATACATTACGACCGCGGCGCATGCTGAGCTAAGCTAAGCTAAGCTGAAATGAGTTGAGCTAAGTTTAAGCTATTGTTTTCTGTCGCATAAATTTCGTATAGATTCAAAAGAAAGAAAGAAAAATCGCTCGATTATTAGATTATCGTGCAGTCACATGCTGAATTATTTAGATTCATTAAGTTCTTTCGATTCAACGCTCGAGGGAAAAAGTAGAGTACTATCCCCGGCAAGATTAAACAGCATGGAGCATTATTATTATGAATAGATAAAGCGCGGCTCGTTGAGATTATATACTCGGCGGACATTATACACGCTTCTACGAGGGCGGCACGGTCAAATCACGGACAGTTTTAGAGGGAGTTTAGGTCTTAGTGCTGTATGCATTTATATCGACTTGTAGGAGGGTTGTAGCACACGCATACACACGTATTCACATGCCGCGCGTATGTGTAGCGTTCCCGATTTTGCGTATACCGCGCCGCTTTCCTCTCTTTTACACACAAAAGTGCTGCTTTAGTATTATTTTTAATATGCGGTATTCGCTCGATCGACGAGGATCAGCAGAGACGAGAGAACAAGATAAAACTTGAGAAGTAGAAGATTAGAAGTTATAGATATGTTGTTTAAATGTAGCATAGCGTTTGACATGGGAATGAAAATCGGGTACCGACCCTTGGACCTGACCTGGACCTGACCTGGACCTGACCTGACCTGACCTGACCATCGATCTGTCCTTCTGAGACTACTTGGAATGTTTACACACGAATGAGCGATTATTTCATTGTTTATTTTACTTTTCTTTCTCTTTTTTTTTGTTTTTTGTTTTTACATCGAGATAATCTTTAAAGATTTCTTAATAAGAATAGGTTTTCCTTCCTTCTTCTTTTGTGCTTTGATTTTCGAGTATGATTACGTACGCATACATGCAGAGGGAAAAGAAAGCAAAAGTGAAAAAAAGAAATAAAACGGAGCAAGACAACAACGTGTTGTTCTAATGCTCTGTCCTTCACCTCTGTTCATTTTCGAGTTTGTAAGACTTCCGGTGCAAAGAATATTTCTTTTCCTACTCTCTTTCCTCCCCTTCTTTTTATATTTTCCGCTGTCCCGTATCCCATCCTTCGAGCCCTCTTGAGAGATCCTCGAATTTTGTAAATTGTGATATAAATAAATAACAAATGTGTATAGATACGAATATCCGAAATACGCGAGGACCGATAAATTCAATGAATATTTTATCTCTCACGGGAACTTCCCCCCCCCCCCCTACTTTTGACGGTCTGTGAATATTATGTATTATAATAATTACTAATTATATTAAATTTAACTATGATTTACGTTCTAACGCTGCTGTCCTAACCGATAAGTTACGCTCCTCTGTCCCCCCTTCCCCCTCTCCTAACTCAATCAATTTTACATATTTTTCAAAGTATCCAATTGTAAGATAAAAACATTTTTTTCATAGAATCACATTAGGAAAAAAAAAAAATCATTTATATATACATACATATTATATATTTAATATGTCTATGTATATATGAGGCATCGATTCCCTTCCCTGTTCTCCCTCAAAATAATTTACAGCTACCGTTTCTAGAACGTTAAAGCCGAAGCCCATTGTACATTGTATAAATGATATAACGCGTTCTTGAGAAACAAAAATATCAGGAAATCGTGCACAATCGCATGTGTATCTATAATTCGTTCGCGTCATTTTCTCCCCCTTATCTCTTCGGATATGCATATATACACACGTACACACGCAACATTTTAATTGTATTATAGACCGACGATTGGAAGAAAAGGAGCGTATACTCAGCAATTTTCCATAGGATCGCATGCGCGTTTTACGAGAATGAAAAAAGGTAAACGCGAATAACATGCTTATTAACATGAGGACCTTTTTGGACAGATTTTTATATATAACTTTTTTTCAATGATTACATCAATCATTTTTCCGCGTTTAATGTATATGATATATTTTGTTGACATTAAATATGTAGAAATTGAGAGAGAAAACATATGAAATTTGACAGCAATTAAAATTAAAATCGCTTGTCTATACGCATTTAATTCCGTATAAAAAGAAAGGAAAAAGGAAGAGGGAAGAATGTGTAGCAGTTTTGTGAGATATTGTAAATAACGATGTATTAATGAAATTGACAAATCCCTAAGTACCTTTTCTATCTCTCTTTGTTCCAAGCGATAATTGCTCTTAAGATGTCGCGAAGCGAAACTGACGAATACGCGACAAAAGTGTACATTTCGTCATCGATCGATCTCGCAAAAAACGATACGATACGATACTATATTCCGCAACGGAATATTCGTGTCCTTGCTCTTTCTCGGCAGTAGCGACCCTTTTGAAAATCGCTGAGAACACGCGCTTGCTCGATGTTAATATACAAGTACACACATACACGGAAACACACACACACATATACACGATTGACAAGCTATAAAAAGGCGAGACGTACGGTTGATAAACCTCTCTTGAATATAGACAGACATTCCAACCGCCACCTCATCCTCAGTCGACAGGACACAAGACCTGTATAAACCGTTAAAACGCAGCGAATTATTATAAATAAACGCGAGAGACAGTGTAAAACGTGTTTATAATGTTTAAGGGAAACGACGAGAAAAAAAAAAATAGTTCCTTCATCCGTGTAATAATCGCGCGCGCGCGTCATCTTGTAAATTAAAGGTCGAGAAAAAAAAAACCGCGCCTCTCATCTGTAATAGTAATCCATCAATCACCCGTCGAAACGCGCATAAAGAAAAGCAAGGTAATAAAAATTAAGCGAGAAAACGTTAACAAAAAACGATACGAAGCGAAAGTCGAATGCAAAATCTCTCTCTCTCTCTCTCTCTCTCTCATGTCTTATCAGCTAATGTAAGATTTACTCGACTTACCTATCATATACTTTTATTACTATTATTATTCTATACATATATATATTATTATGGTATATTGTATTATTATTGCTATTATTATTATACTAGATACTATCAAATATTGTTTTGATTAACAGTGGTCCCTCCTTTCCTTCTATTTGATTACTCATCTCCTCTGTCCTCCCCCCCCCCCTCCCTCTCAACCTTTCCACACTATTATTAATCACGCTAGGCATATGTAAATATATGTATATGCGTATGTGTTATATCCCTTCCCGCAAATATATACATATATATACATATATATACGCGCATATATACATATACATATATACATATACGCATGTAAACTCGGCACACATAACACATTTATAAATATGGTATAGCATATTCCAAATACATTTCTCATTAATCTTACCGATTGTCACGTTTCTCCTATCTCTCTTTCTCTACCTCCCCAACCCGTTGATAAAAGTCTCTCTGTCAAAAGATTTGGTATGAACGTTTAGGACATAGAAATCACATTTACCTAGCGCTCTGTCGTCATATATCTACTTAAGCCCTCCCTCTTGTACCAAAAGGAGAAAAAAAAAGAAAGGAACTTCTTATCGATTTTTAATTATATAAATAGTGTAAATTTTTTATATAGTGCGAAAGAAATACGATATCGCTGACGAGACGCCGCTCTCCCGTAAATGCGTCTATTGTATGTAAAGAAGAAGAAAAAAGAAAGAAAAAATATACGGACCGGTGAAATCACGCGATCTTTATTCGCTTTATTGCATCTTTCGTCAGCTATATACTTCCTTCGAAGACGGATTTACAAATCACGTTGATTCCAGACTGGGCTCGGTTTTGAAATTTCATTAGTCTCGAATAAATTTAATTTTCTTTTTACGATCACACGTGAATTAAAGAATTATTGTGTATCTATGTTCTTACTACACAACAGTCTTGAACACCGTGACTTGTAAGCCGCGCAAAACTCGACGTAAACTATTAACTGAAAGAGAAACAAACGGAGAAGCGATTGACCTGATTCATTCAATTCCCGTAATAAATTTTTGGGACGTCTTCGTTACTATTTTGATATAATGATGTGCGAAAATTTCGGCGGCAAAATATTTTAAAGCGACGCGCATTTCGAAACAGGTGTATGTCCGAAGGCGAAAATATGTATAAGTGAGAAAGGACTAGAATTGTACAAGTGAAAAATATCGCTGTATATAACAAATTCAATTCTTCGATATGAATTCGATAAAAAGTAGTATATAAAAGTAGTATATAAAACGGACAAATTTTACAAATATTGTAAAACTCTATTTATCAAATTTTTGCTTGAAAGCATGAAAAGCATGATTTCGGTATTCATTATTTAGAGATTATTGAATAATGAAGAATTGAGACTTGTGTTGAATCAAAGTCGCCATGTTTCTGAATATTATAATTCTGAAAAAAAAAAAAAAAAAAAAAAAAATGAGCCTTAAGGGCCAACTTTGACATTTGAAAAGTATACGATTTTTTAATAAAACATTGAATTTGTCGTATACAGTGATCGAAGGTGCAACATCGCCGTGATAATTGTATTATACATATATCATCTTCGTTCCGTTTGTGAACATTTATACTTCAGGCTCAATTGTCCCTTTCTCTTTCCTCTGCTTCCTCTTCCTTCTTCTCCTATTCTCTCTCAATCCTTCTTTTGCTGCTTTCCTTTCTATTTTTTGAAAATCGATTCGCAAAACGCAATCGAAAGGCTCCTCTCTCTCTCTCTCTCTCTCTCTCTCTCTCTCTCTCTCTCTCTCTCTCTCTCTCTCTCTCTCTCTCACCGGGACATTAAAATATTAAGGCAACAGATTAAGCAGCCCTATAAATATTGATTATACATATATATAAATATATGTATACATATATATATCTGTATATGTATATCTAAGCCTTATCGGTATGATATATATATGTAATAAGTACTATTTAAATATTGTAACAATTGTATATGATTTTAATACTACACGCTAATTGTATCATATATATATGAAGGATCTGCGACCTCCCACTTTGCAGACATATACAGACAAGCATACAAGTACACACACGAACAACAGCACATCGTACGTAAACACCGAACGCTCCTACAAATACAACACACATATATACACGCGATACCACATACGCATACTTGCAAAAAGCGATTGTGCAATCTTAAGACAGGTCGAGAAACTGACATGCTGACATATTGCGATTGCCCACGTTCATCTCACACCCACCGGATTCAACTGCCACGGCGCTGGTATATGAACAGTTGTCTGCTCGAACAAAGAGCCTCCGGCTCTTTCTCGAATATCGTCGATTTTGAAGGGAAAAAGAGATCACTGATATTTCAAAAATTCGATGATAAACAAAATTTCAATTTTTTTCCCGATGATTAATTATATTCTCGTGTATTATTATTACACGATATTATTATTATAATTGTGACATTCAATTTTTATAAACTGTAATATTTTTTTGTATAATATTATAATTATTAAAATATCTAATTATATTTAAAAAAATTATATATATTTTATATATATATATATATATATATATATATATATATATATATATATATAATTATATATATTCTAATAATGTAAAATTATTAAAATTCAGTTTTCTTTGATAATTACAGTTGCATTTGTACGAATCTAAAAAGAAACCTTTAGATGAATAGATGAAGCTTGTAAAATGGACTGTGTCTATATTTAGAGGGGACATTTAATGAGATCTTTTTTATTTTAAGACCGACGATATTGTAAAATTGCAAAGAGGGATAAGCAAGCGAACATCAACGGGAATGGTGCGCCCTGATATTAAGACTGATGTACAGTAGCGCGCTATTCTCATCATTTCACATAAGTCATGCTCCTTTCTCCTTCATCGCCTCCGCCACCTCCACCGACAACACGTGCTTTAGCACACGCGAATAACACAAGTACACAACAATACGGAATCGCAGGGCTAATTAAGTATATATATATTTCGTATATATACCAAACGTATATATTAAATATATATATATAAATATCTCGTATATATTTGTCTGATATATGTCATATATGTATGCGTAACGCTGTTCGTATCCGTCATACTGGCTCCTATATTGCGCACGAACGCAACATTATCCCGCGAAGAGACGAAAGGTTTCTCGGGGGAAAAAAAAATATGATCTTTGAAACATACGTCAAAATTGTAAAAACTTGCGAACGGACGTATCGCCAATTGAATACGTCACTATTAATCGATTAACGATACGCATCTCGGCACGCGATGCGTTAAATTTTTCATTATAACGAAGGAATCGTTATTTCGCCCAAAAATATTCGTGTAAGCTGCGCGACAAATATACGAGCCAGTAGTGCTCTGTCCGAGACACACGCGATAGATGCAGAGAGAAATAAAAGGAAAAGGAAAACAGCCGCGAGAGGTGTATTCCATATTAGCGGATAATTAGATAAGTGAGACGGACAGGCATACGGATTACAAGAAAGGCAAAATTACATAACTTGTATATTAGTGTATAGAACGTAGAGACGATGAAATAGCCATTGAAGAAAAAAAAAAAGGATCATTTTCGACGATGTTTTTTACAAACAGGCAGAACAGTGCAAGTAGATAAAAAAGAGAAAAATGTCATTGTATTATTTAAGCGAAAAAAAAAAAAAAATAGGAAGCGAAATAACGAGGGAGCATTTTTCGCAGGCAATCTTATAAATGCGTTAAATAGTGTGGACGAAGTCTTCATTATATTCCGCCACTTCACGTAAAACACGATAAACTGCATATACAATTGTCGTAATAAAGGGAAAAGGAGGAGACTCGTAGTGATTCGTTTGACGTAAAAGAAAATATTCGACGATAAGACTCGACCGATTACGCGCTGGCTAAATCGTGGAATAAATCTGGAAATGTGTTTTGAGATATTTAAAAGACGCTCTAAGCAGGTGTCGATGTTTGTCGTTGAAAAGCGTTACTTCGGTTTTGTTCCGACTTATATTTCACAATCTTTATTTTTCACTGTTTGTCGTTACAACGGTTCGCGGCGACAGCGCGATATAGGAAGGGCGCATAAATAATTTGTCATCCTTATAATTGTAATTTTAGTCTGTTTATATCATCGAGTATGTGTATAAAATTAAAAAGAAATAGAAAAACATCTACTTGGAGAATACAATTTATGAGTGTCACTTAAAATCGCACCAAGTATTGTCGATATATAATTATTCTGTTAAATCTGTATAAACTAACATTACTGTCGATTTGAAAATAATTACATTAATGTTTATTACAACAAGTTGCAATATCAGGATATCGTAGCTCTTGTATAAAAGTGCTAAGCAAATGTAATACAGATTTCAATTTTTGAGAAACGCCGTTCTAAAGTTCAATTAAATTTGAAGAAAATCACAATTAACGGCCAAAATTTTATTGCACGATATCACGACGTGAATCTTATTCGGGAAGCTTACTCAGTCGAAATAAAAGAATTAAATTTTAATGGATGTGCTTTTAATTCGTACATTAAAAATAAATGCGTTTTAAGGCGATAAGATTTCTCTCGAAATATAGTTTAATATTTGGATAATAAACTATAATAATTGTAACATCGTACTAGCAAAGAAGAACTAGTGTGTTTCGATTAGTTTCGAGAGTAATTTAATTTATTTTTGTTTGCACAATTAGAGATCTCACGTATTAATTTCTGATCGCAGCCGGCGAATTTATCGCGCTCGTTGCCTTGAACCGTTGATCTATTTGCAAACCAATCTCGTTGTTTTACGATTATTTTCTCGACTTTATCGTTTTATCGTCTATTCGTATTTTGATTTTATTAATTATCCATTATGGGAGACGGTTGCACAATGTTTTCCGCCTGTCTACTTTAATTAATATTTAGTTTAATTTTCTCTCCTCGTCTCCTCATTTCTCGATTATTAAAAAAAAAGCCGCGAGACAATGTAATTGCATTTTATATACACGTACACACACAGATACACGTATACACTGAGGATTAGAGATCTATCGAGTTATTATCTTAGAATTGTCTCGGTAGCGGTTCGCCGCGCATTGAAATAATGAAGTAAATAAAGTTATAAATAATCAATTAAGGAAGGTTATACATATTTGAGTAGAGTGATAAATAAGATTTGTTCTCGTGCTGCAAACGGCTACGTATTACGACTAAGTAGATGCAGTGATTATTGTATTGATTAATCGTTTATATATACAAATAATTACACACCTGTATTGCTTTCGTCTTGCTTGAGTTTTGTCATTTTTTTATACGCAGCGAAAAATACTACTATCTACTTTTAGATCTTATTTATTGTCATCTCTATATATATATATATATATCTCTCTCTCTCTCTCTTTCTTCGTCACACTCTCTAGATTTAATACAAATTGCACGTAGGGCAATCTACATTGTTACAGGAGGCTGAGATTGTAGTCTATGTATATGTGCGTCACGTACACGCGTGAAGTGTTTCATATTTTTCTCTCTTCATTTTCGACAAGTATATATATATATATATAAATCCGAGACATAAAAGTATAATTTTCGAATTCTTGTGAATTTTTCGCGCACGAATTTCTCCGAAAATCCACCTCCTAATGATCGATGCAGAGAGCCGTGCTGGTAGTTTGTGTTGAGACTAAATAGCATTTCATTCTCATTAAGTAGGCATATATTTACACGTCAACATACACAGACACACATACACAACACACCGAGAGAGAAACAAAAAAAAAAGGAACGCTTGATACTCTCTCTTTCTCTACTTTCTTTATACACACATTTAACGAGACAAAAAAAAAGTGGATAATGGATTAACGGTATTCTAAATGTAACATGTATATGATGGCTGTACAAATGTAACATTTTTTTCCATTATGTATGATGATAATAATAATAATGATGAAAAAAAAAAGGGAAGATTTGATGCAAAAAGAAAATGTAATTGAACAAAAGGGAAAAAAAAAAAAATAAATGTGTGCGTGCGCGTCGATTGATATAAAAGCGATGATGATCAACGCGATAATGATCAATCCGCCGACGCACCCGCGCGAGTGATTCACCAATAAACTACTATTACTTTTAATTATTATGAAATACCATTTCTGTAATAACATTATGATATAAAACCATACATTGAATGGCAAAATTGACTCTTTTCTACTTCCCTGCGTCTCATAATCTTTTTAACGTTTATAAAATTTTTTTAATTTAAGTATAAGCATCTCATATTTTAATTATTCCAGTCATAATAGATAAATAATTATAGTGTAATATAAATATAATTATAGTAATCTATAATTACTTGTATAACAATGTTATGTATACTTAGAATTTAGCAAATTTGATTATAGAATTTGAAACTCTATAGAATTATGCAGAAATTGTTTCTTCGAAATAATTCATATGCGAGTATTTTATGATTTATAAATCTTAAAGAGTTCGCTTTCTTGTTTTTTTTTATCCTATCTTTGTCAAATTTTGAATTTCTATTTGATACATGATATGAGACTGGATAACAGATAACGATCGCGAAATCAAAGAGACGGGGACAAATAAAATAAAATACGAAGATAGAGTATTGACTTAAATGTTGCAAACGCAGACTAATTAGTTTGGTGACAATAAATATTCTAGAGATTCGTATGATTGTTTTTATTAGATACATAACAAGCGTCGTATGTGTTACAGCACATAAACTGTGATAAGAAACTATAATTACTAACGCAGGCTATTATACAATAATTATAAATTTCTATTTACATACACATTTTTCGTATTCTATTAATAATGATAATAATAATAATAATAATAATAATATTTTATTATATAATAATATACTATACAGAGATGCTATATCTATTATTCGTATTAAATTTTCTTGCCAAATAGTTAATTACATCTCGTATAAAAACTATGGTAATATCTTAGGAATATATAACGTAATATAATAGAGTTTGGCTCTTATCAATGTTTATTATTCTTTTTTAATGAACGTTATATCTTACACCGTAAATCTAATTGCGAAAAATTATCTTGAATCTACGGTGAGAAATGTCATCGTAGATAATAATCAAAATATTGAATAGAATTTCAGAATACAGTTTTAGAAAATTATAAATAAATAAATGCATATATAAAAATTCAATGTCGCAAATTACAAATTAAAATATCTGTCATCTTATATTTATCTGCAAAAAAATAAAGAAGCTGCCGGATGCTTCACCTCTCTAATTTCGTTATATAAGAATACATAAAGCAAGAAAAAAATTGAAAGGAATTTTTTTTTACAAATAGTTTACAATTTTTAAAATCAGCATCATTTAAAAAATTTTCTTTTTTTATGTTTTCTTTCTTTTTTTCCCCCCTTTATCTGTTCATCATTCCATCTCCTATTCCTATTCTCTTTCCGTCAATTCTTACGTTTTATTTTTATACACGACATAAATTCATATTAGCATATATATAGTTTATATACAATATGCATTTTTCTTTAATACTGCATAAACGTGACAGATCCTTGTTTAAAATTAATATTTGTTTATTTAACAAATTACCTATGCACAACTTCAGTTTGGTTTTTTTTTTTTTTTTCATTTTTGCAGTTTTTAATGACAGTATGACTGCGAATCAGACCAGAAATATTCTTCAAATCAGAAACATTTGTTGTTTCTCTCATTATATCTTTCGTTTAACAAATCTATCCTACACGCTTAGCGTAAGGGGTTACTAAATTCTTTTTTAAGGTCCTTAGTCACTGTCTTCGGTATTTCGTGGAACGCGAGTCAATGGTCGCCGACTGTCCTCGTCGGATCCGTATATAACTTCCTCTTCCGAATCGTTGAACATCGAGAACGCAGGATTATCTTTCGTTATCGATGAGTCTGCAATAAACGTAATAAAGCAAAAATAAGTGTCACGTTGGATATGATATTGTTGAAATTATAGAATCTCCTTCGCGATACTCACGTTGTCCGTAGACTTGCTGGAGTGCGGGCGCGTAAACGTACGCCATGGTATACAAATAAAAATTAAGGAGACCGTAAAGGGCCATGAATTGCGCGGATGTGCGATAATAAGTGGAGAGGCGAGAGGCGAAACTGTCCTCTAATACACCGGCTCCGAATTGACGGGCGGTGACCAAACTGCAGACGCCGGCCACCACCGCGGCGAGTAGTGTCAAGAATCGTAGACGAAGATCTGCGAAAGGCAAATTTCTTGTTAAACATCACTCAGTAATTGCGAATATTCCAAGAATGCAAATAATTAGTAAGGTCATCTTTTCATGGAAAAAAAAAAAGAAATCCCTTCATCAAGATGTCTATTCCCTGAAAAAATATGGAAAATTTGGAATTCTTAGGAAATTTTTTTATACCTGGAGAAATCAGGGAATTCTCGTGGAATTTTATCGGGATTCAGGAAATTAAAAAAAAAAAAAAAATTCTTTCTTTGATAATTTTGCTCTTACCATGAATACTATAAACAGTATAAGCAATCCGTCGATAAGCCAAATTGTGAATTATGTGATTAAAACATCTTATAAATATATATCTATCTCTGTTTATATATTGAATGTCTTAACAAAATATTGAATATGCAGTTCATATTGTTTATTTTAATTTTCAGTGATAAAGAATGAAAATATTATACAAGTTAAAAATTTTTATCTTAGTGAAAAACTATTCAGTTTTTTTTCCCCAGTATATTTATAAATCTAGCACTTGAAACTTAAATGGCTTTGCGTTTCTCTTTGTAGGAATGAAAAGTATTAGAAAACGCATGCAATAAAAAAACTTATTTTAGGAAATTGCATCTAAATTCTTTAAAATATTCTCTTTACCTTTGAATTTTGAAGAAAAATATCGGGAAAGGGGATACTTTTAGGGAATTTTCCAGAAATTAAGTAGACCTGTCTATATACTTTGTACGTTAAATTTTGATGTAAAAAAGATGATGTATTATTTTTATATATCTGTGAATTTTTTATTTATATAATACATAATAAAAAAATAAATAAAAAGACGCAGTTACACATACGTAGTATGTATGACATACTGCATTTTTATCGAATGAAAGTCTTGTATACTTACCAAAGTATGGCATAGACCGTAATTCGCTGTATGCCTTCAATATAAGAAGCAGCAAGTATGCGATGTAGAAGCCACCGACTGTGAAGAAGAATACCTTGAAGCCCTGGAAATGAAAACGTATTAAGAACACACGGCACAGATGTAACATATCCTTTATTATAAGTGATATCGCTCGTTCATCGCGAGATCTATCACATTCTTTTGCCGTTCTTCATTGATAGACCAGTTTCGATCTCTTCGACCGCTTTCGATGCGATGCCAAATAAAGATCGAAGACTGGTAATCTTGAAAAAGACACTCGATGAGAAATATTTACGGCAGTACTGATTCGTGACTCGATCCGCGTATACAGAAGGAAGAACAGAAAGAGAGTCGGAAACAATAGGTGTTTTGCAACGTCGAGAGGGAGTGACGATAAAATTATACTTCATCTATCGATACACGAACATGAGACAATTCGGTAAATATTTCTTCAGCCTTTGAGAAAATAGTGATACAATTAAATAAGAAAATATATTTATCGTTTCTCATGTATTATTATAATAAATTATAATAAATTTCGATCAAATTTTATTTCAATTTCAATTTATTATAATATATATTTATTTTAATTTCATTTCACGCAAAATCGTTTGTTCGAGCATACGCGATATATAATTTTATTTTACATTTATTTTAATTTATCTTCATTCTTTTTTGTATCTCCGAAATGAGAAAAATAAACTTGTAAATAATCAGCTCTTTATTTAATTAGCGATCGGCATTATTATCCTGGACGTTTCGCTGAGGATCTGCGGATTGTACACGATTGTCGAATGCCCGATGGAATTTCGGAGAGACGTCGTGGAATACGGCGACCCAGAGCCGCTGCAAATAAGCTGCACGATGCAGCTCTTATGTCCAACGTCAACGGAAGATCCCGCAAATTACGAGAACCGCGTGCGGGGTTATCAGGTACACGAGTACAATTCCGACGACGCGACGATGTGCGAGGTGAAGCTCAAGATCAACATCGTGAAAAATTTAAGCATGATCGAGACGGAAGAGGAAAATCCATGCATCGATCTCGCTCATCATGAGCATCAAGTGTTGCTACCCCATTCGACTAATTGTAGCTTAGTAAGTTACCTCGCGAAAAAAAAACAAGATGAATATTTTGCAAATTAGAAACTTGTACTCGCATCATTTTATTTCGCTCAGAAAGCTCTTCGTTAGAGCAAGCGGATTTTTCAATTTTCGCTTCCTTATATAAAAGAAGCTTCATAAAAGAAATTTTAATAAAAAAATGAATCTTTTTACCAATTCTCATCAAATTCAATATCAACCATCCTTTAATAATACTCTATCTATGTAAAAAAAATTTTAATTTTTAAAAAATTTCAGAATTTGTGAAAGTTAGAGAGCTTGCACGAACATTTTCGATCAATCCGTACGTACATACATACATACATACATATATACGGATATTTAAAAAAAAAAAGTGATTTTTCGACGTCTTAGAACATTCTGGACATGGCATAAAAAATTGAAAAAAAAATTTATCACGAAAACAAAGCATCCTTTATAAGGAAGCAAAAGCGTATAAATTTGATCTATTGACATTTTCTATAAAAATATGAAACACTAATCGAGTGTGTATTTTCATTTAAGTTCTACAAATGCGACTGGGGCGTGCCGATGCTGTTCGAGTGTCCGGAGGAATTGCACTTCAATCCCGTTCTCCAGGTATGCGACTGGCCCTGGCAGGCCGGCTGCGACTCGTCCTGGGTCGGTTGCCCGCGGCCGTTTCCACGATGCCCGGCTGATTATCCGGGCTTAATACTGCCACATCCCTTTCTGTGCGATCGTTTCTATCAGTGCGATTGGGGAACGCCGCGATTACAGGCGTGCCCCGCCGGACTTTACTTCAATTCACGTCTCAAGGTGTGCGACTGGTCCTACAACTCCAACTGTCAAGATTGCTAAGATCGTCGAAGGAGGAAATACGGTGTCGCAAATTGACAATCGAATTTTAAAAACGAAAGGTTTTTCGAATGTATATGTAAATGCATTTGTCGAGAAACGCAGATGAAGATGTCATGGAAAGATGCATCGTTCTTCCTCTTTTTCTTTTATACGATAACATAACGATATATTAATAATATGTTCCGTCAAATATATCTAATAATGATAATATTTTATTATAACGAACTCTATTAATTAGCGCGACACTTACGTAGTAATTCGATGTATCGAGAACGTAATTGTAAGTGGGGTCCTCCAGCTCGGTGCAACGAAGCCACGTGGCAAGCGTCAACGCTGCACCCCATAACATGCCTACTACCAAGAGTTTGGGCAAGTAAAACGTGATGAGCCGTCTCTCATTCTAAAGAAATAAAATAAACGAACGGTTAATCCAGTTGATAACATCTTGATACATGTAATAAGTAAAAAATGTAAAGGATAAATACAATGATATATGTAAATTTTTAATGATAATTTCCATTAATAATATATATATATATATAATATTAGTAATTATAAATACATAGCCAAAGAAATATTTCAAATTAAGACCTTGCTTATTTAAAAAGAAAAGAATGCATTTTCAAATTAATTAATTTAATAATAATATTGAAATACATAATATATATGTATCCACTCCTAAAAAAGGCACTTTAAATCAATACTCGAAATATCTCGAGGTGCATTGTTGTCTACGATTTTTTACTGTTTCAGTCTCGCACTAAGATTATTGCAGCGATTAATTAATTATTCGCTCTTGACTTTTCGAATATCAATACCTGTCTGAGGCCGTGATAGACGCAGAGCCAGAACATAAGAATGGCACAAAGAAAAGTCGTTTGTAGGATCGCGTCCAGCATACCGGGCACCCAGGAGTTCACCAAGAACGTCATGGGAAATAACGGATCTATTTGGACAAAATGTAAATTCGATAACGTGTTAAAAATTATGAAGATTTGCAAAAACAGTGCAATCTCAAGAATACTTACTATTGTACAGAATCAATAACGGAAGAAGTATAGAGATCCATTTTTGCTCTATCGACCAATCATATAGCGGATACTTTCTAAGCGAATGACCGAACCAGCACTGAAAGCGGATACATTTTTCTTCTTTTAGTTCCTAGAGCGAGTTTTAATTGTTCGCGAAGCAATACAAAAAACCGGATCGAGTTACAAAGAGTAGATGCGAATTTATTTTCCGTAACATTGCGAGTTCTTCATCGTTGAAATCGAAGATGACTCTTATTCTTTAGAATGTCTTTCTGATTTCTTGAAAAAGGGTGTTCTCTTTTTTGTTTTTTTCGTGAAAAGATTTGTTTGAATTTTTAATAAACTTAATAAAAATTAATCTTTCTATCGCGTTTCTATCGCTAAATATATATCTATAAATTTTTTTTAAGATGATAGGTATTTTCATATTATTTTTTCAAACTTAGTTTTTAAAATGTTATATCTATTTAATTTATTATTTGAAAACGATTTGATGCAAAATAAGAAGTTTAACCAGAATTTTTTTTTTTTTCCACGAGATTTGATGACACCTGAACTGACATCGTCAGGTGTGTTGGAGATAGAAAGAAATATTGAATTTTTGAAACCAATCTTAGATATCGAAGATTACTCGTTTAGTTTCACGGAAGCAATAAAACGCGATCTTTCACTCATTTTAATCATATGTTTTACGCGTTGTCATCGTCGTAGCGATCGTGGATTACCATTACTCCGAACGTGGTCAGCAAGAAGATCAATCGGAACCAGATCTCGATCTGCGTGAACGCCGGATTGTAGTTCTTAAACTGTGAACAGGAAATACGAGGACGAGGTTCGGAATTGTCGTGCCGAAACGGACGCAATCGTATTTCGAGTGCAGTGCTTACTGACGTAGAATGTGAGTTCTCGTATCGTGTATCGGTGGTGGAAGCTCTCGAGTCCATGGAAGCGGACGGTGATTACATAGTAGCTATAATCGAGGAATCCGAGATGAGCGACGACCAGCTCCTCGCAGGATTGTCTCTCGCACTTCAAGTGTCTAGTTCTGGAAGACAATAATGATCACGCTATTTTCGTATATCATTTTTTATACACATCAAATTCTAAATCTATTTGTAATACGCAAATTTCATTCATCGCAAAGCGCATAATATGCATTCTAGCTTTAACAATTTTTATTCTTCCTCATCATGAATGTATCATTGAAGATGTATCAATAACCCTTTTACGAAATTTTATTATCAAGCGATACGAGAGCGTTCGTACCGATTATGTCCAGCTTCCGGAGGTAGCACAGATACGAGCTTGCGATCAGCGGTTACACCGTCTATGGAGACGCTAACTTGGAAACCCTTATCGTATCTTTCGTCTACAAAAAACAGAAAAAAAAAATTGTCATCGATTATTGATAATAGATATATTTTTTTATAAATATTTATTTTTTATAAATTTTTTTAATAAATATATATTTTTTTTTTCAAGTAGATAAAAATATGTTTTTATACATTAGAATGCAAAAGAAATGTATTTGGATTTTCTTTTCGTTAAATCGTAATTGTAGAGACATAAGAACAATGCTGCGATCATAAAATTAAAAACCTTACATATGATTTATTTTTAAATTAGCAAGAAATTTACCGTGAAAACATAAACGAAATAATATTATCCTATTTTAATTATCGAATTATATATCATTCTTAAACATTTTCCATTATTATTTCAAATGAAAATCATATATTACCATCATTATTCGATGTCGATAGCTTGGCTATTACCCATAATTGCTGGCTATACGTAGACAATAGAGGTGTCTTCATGATGAATGGACCAGTGGCCATCTCGCTACCGTTCAGATGCTCTTTGTGTTCGCTGGTCGACGTTATAGGCGGTCCTTTAAAAGTGTCGATATCTTTCAATACGTCCATCATTGTTTTGTAAGATTAATAATAGTAATTCGTTATTCGGGTAGCGCACGATTTTACGGTATCTCGAGATAATTGGGAAATTATTGCTAGAATACTCACCGGCGAGGCCGATAAATACCGCTAATCCAAAACACGCGAAAAAGGCAACGAATACCATAACAAATTCCCTCTTGTGCATCGAATACAGTCGCATCTGCACGGATCTAGACGGTAAATTTAAGTTAATGATATACAGCTAAAATATATGGACTTTATGAATTAATTATAAATATTGTATATTAGTGGCGAAAAAAAAATATTTTGCGACATTTCATAATATAAATATGAACGTCGTGAATTATGTCAAATTGTGATAGAAAAAAAATCCGTTCGCTTTTTTTATATAACCCTCACATATACATTCATATATTAATAAAAAAGAAGAAAATGAACGAATTCTTTAAACAGTCCACAGCTATTTCTTTTCTATCGGGTTTTCTCGAGTTCTTTAAATAGAATTTTTCGGAAAATTGCTTACCTCTCGCAGCGATCATGATGATAAGCAGGCGCGATGTACTTGTTAAATTCGCTAAAGAGGTCACTGAACTGTGACAGTACGTTCCTGACCTTGAGATTCCAACCAGCGGATGGAAGATGATACGAGTATCCTAATCCGGGCCCGTCCATCATCTTCAAGATACCGCGAAATTTTTCATATACCTAACGATTCTAATTATGCACATTTTTTTTTTTTTTTATTTTACAGTCAATAATTAACATACAATTTTATTTTTACACGATACATATATTTTTATGCATTAATAATATATATATTTTTCTTTTCGCGAAGAGTGCATTAAATTTTTATAGAATTTAGGGGAAAGAATAACAAATTCAATATTTTACAAGAAAATGATACAAGATGTAATGAAATTCTGCAAAATTTATATATATATATTGATGGAATTTACAGATACAAGCACTTCAGAGTCCTATTATTCATGTCAAAAATGAAAAAACAGAAATTTACACAAATTACGAGTGTGACACTGACAATATTAAATGGTTTTCAATTTATAAAAATACACACTTGTATAACAAAAATATTTTTAAGGATAAAGTATATCTTTTTAGTTTACCAATTTTTTTTTATTAAATAATAAAGAAAGAAATATTTTAATAAAAAGAAAAAGAGGTATATGTAAAAAGATATCTTGCACAATACCTATCATCTTTCAATAGAGAAATTTATCGCGCGCGAAACAACGATCAGACCAATCGCAATAATATGTATTTATTATAAACGATAAATTTTATGCAAATATACACGTCGTGCATGTAAACAATAAACTCACCTACTTTCCTTTACTGCGTGATAATAGATGCTATTTCTACCTGTATCCTTGATAAATACCACCCGCCGGCATAATTCAGGGATGATTTCATCGGCGTGATGCTGTATTAAGCATAGATAAGGGATTCGTTGACATTCGCTTCGCGTAATTTTACAAGCGAAAATACGAGAGAGATCGCACGAACGCGAGCGGTGTATGTACGAACGAAGAATATTGCGAGGCGCGCGCACTATTGATTTTCATGTGCTACGAACCAGGGTTGCTAACTCATCGGCATCCGGGGGTTGGAAACGGTACGTTGATTAACGGGGCAAGTATTTGTTTTTCGCTAGATAAGAGGTTCCAATTGCATTGTTATACGTTATATATGCCTTGTGAAACTAAAATACAATTAAAGTCGATTTTATATACACTGATGATACATTTGTCGAGATTGGATAAGGAATTCGCATGAACGGGACGAAAGGATCGAGAAATAAAAGCAGATCTCCCACGATTAAAATAAATTACTTATTACATATATGTACATATTTTATTCTAGAAAATAAAAAAAGAAAAACACTCGTACAAAATACAGTTTTAAAATTGAAAAATCAAGTATTGATCCGTTAATCCCAATATTTGATCTTTCCGTCCCAACCAGCTGTAACGAGTTTAGAAGGCTCGTGCGGATGCCATAGTACATCGATACATACTCCGTCATGCGCTTTCCACTTTTTGTACAATTTCGTTGTTTTCCAATCCCATATGTAACATCTTCCGTCTGCATCACCCGACACTAAGTAGCTATTAAAAAAAAAAAATTTTAATATTGTCATAAAATAAATATTTTATTAGAAATGTTTTTATATAAAATAAATTAAATGCATATGCATGTAATAATGTGCAAAGCGCAAAAAATATATTTGCAAGATTAGCAATATTACTTCACATTATGTCGTTATATCATTATTTTATTGTGTTTACTCACTTTGAGAAGAAAACATTTCGAAAAAATATATAAAAATTGGTATTTTTTTTTTTTTTTTAAATATAATTTACCTCATATCTGGAGAGAAATCTAAACCGCATGCGTATCCAGCGACCATGTGTCCCGTGAAGGTTTTCTTTCGATTCATTTTGAATCTATTCAATGCCGAGAATATGACGATTTTGTTGTCCATACTTTGGCAGGCAAGCCATTTTTGATTTCGCGACGGCGTTACGGCTGGCATGGAATGCATCGATGGATCAGCTATATATTTCATGTCCACTGGAATATCCCTGTATAAAAAAGAATTTATTAATCAATCTTATTTTTCAAAAATAATCTCGATAATAAATGTTTTTCGGAAATAAAACAATTTACGGATAATAAAGCAATACCATTCCCAAACTCGCAGACTTTTGTCGTCACTCGTTGTAACAAATCTTCTGTTTTCATCGACGAACGTAATAGTATTCACTGCACCTAAATGTCGGTCATATTCCTGAGTTATTTCACCCGAACGTATATCCCACTATAACGAAAATTTGTTTATTAATTATTCGATCTCAGATTTGTTATTCTCAAATTATCTCTCATGCTAATTGTACTTTTATAATCAAAAATAAACATTGTCACATACATATATCATATTATTTTGAACTTTTGTGAAATTATACAACTTTTGATATATGAAATAATTCCACAATATATTTTTTATAATATATACTGTACTTACACAAATAATTTTTTTATCGCTGGTACCAGCTACGAAAAGATGTTGTTTATCCGGATCGGGATTAAACTTTGCACAGTATGGGATTTTTCTACTTGTAAAACGACTGATACAAGCTCCCGTTTCCGTGTCCCATAGTTTCACATACCGATCATAAGCCGCTGATAAGAATCGCTTGCCGTCATTGTCGAAACTAATATCGCGCACCGCTTGACGATGTCCGTAATATGTACGAACGCATCTTCTATCTTTATACACTTCCCACAACTACATATAATAAAAGAGATATTTGCAATACATTAGTTATCCACAAGGAATATATTAATAGATCAAAGTAATAAAATAATCGTCACATTATTTAACGAAATGAATACCTTCACTCGACAATCCATGCTACAAGATAGTAACAAGTGTGCTGTACGAGGGAACCATCGAATTTGCGAAATGCCTTTTGTATGACCTTCCCATGTGTGAATTTGCGCTTTTGGTAGGAAACAACGATCGGGTGGTGATTCCGATCTCAAATTTACGCCTACATCCTGAGGTGCATGTAAGAACGAGCGTCCTTGATAATCCACACTGTCTTTGACTGCAATATAAAATTATTAAGTATCACAAATAAATTTTAAAAGCGATAAAAAGCTATTATTGGCGTATTTGTTCTCTTTTTCGAAAATATTTAAAATAAGGAATTTTCTTAAAAATTTAAGCTGAAACTGTAATCAATTAAATCATTACTCATGTTAAATTAAGATTATTATCTTTCGCTATTAATGTTTTATCCGAATTATGTTTAGTAATAATAGAATAAGTTACAGCTTTATATGGACGAAAATAGCAATTCTGTTTTTTTCTAAGAATGTATACAAAGATATTACTATGTAATACTGTCTTCTCTTCCAGTGGTTTTTCTTCTGCCTGTTTTCCTCGTTTATTTCGTTTAGCTAATATTTCTTCCAATTCAGCAGCTTCTTCTTCGGTCGGCTTTATGACTCGTTTTTCATCTACGTATCCACCCCATGGTCCAAGAAAACCTTCTATATCCGATGGATCGCCATTTCTGTGCCTCTTTCGCTTGTCCGATGGTCTTAGAGCAGTATTTTCAAAAACAGTTTTACCACCAGATTCTTCTGCAGTTTCTTTTGAACCAATTATCACTCTGCCTTCATCTGCACTACCGTCTATAGTTGGATCTAATGCATATCCTGAAAAAAACAAAAATCTACATATTGATTCAAATTTAAATAATAAATAAATTTATTTAATTTAAATTTAAGTATATATACATATTAGTTATTAAGATA
This sequence comes from Polyergus mexicanus, assembly GCF_030449975.1. Taxonomy (NCBI): domain Eukaryota; kingdom Metazoa; phylum Arthropoda; class Insecta; order Hymenoptera; family Formicidae; genus Polyergus; species Polyergus mexicanus. The sequence goes on from NW_027223325.1 coordinate 8,790,494, forward strand.
TAAATAAACTACTTATTTTGTGTATTACTTATATATATCTTGATTTACTTAATTATATAACTTATATGTACTACTCCTCTTTTTGTATAACATCTTACAAAATCTAAATAAAGTTTTTTTGCTATATTATGCTATATTATAATTTATATTCAAAAAATTTTTTGAAATTCTTACTTATATTTTGTACAATACATAATGTAGAACTTATATTAGTTAGAAGGAATCGATAAAAGAGGTAGTTTTTATATATGAGTTACAATGTTTACATTACCATAACTGGCAAATGTTCTTCTTTGATTTTCAAACTGAAAGGGGCTAATGTGTGCATGTTCTACATATCCAGAAAGCATATTTTTCACAGCGCGTTGCTGCTGCGTTTTAAATGGATTTTCTGGCCCAACTTCCGGTCCAAAAAGCTCCTCATACTTCAAATTAGATGCTATTTCTGTAGCGGTGGGATCTACATGTTTTATACACAACTCCGTTCCCTAAAAATGTAATCGATATAGATGAATCTTGTTTTTTTTTTTTTTTTTTTTTAATTACAAAGATAACAGTTGGAAATGAACAATATCATCACGTATCATTATATGTTCATAACCTCAAAAATAAAAATCACGCAATAAATGAATATTTACCGTGGGTACAACGTCTGGAGCAGAACAGATATTTAAATTAATAGGCGTTGTTAATTTATCAACAGCGAGCGACTCATTTTCGATTTCGCTATCCTCGTCACTGCTATTATATTCGCAAAGAAGGCTGAGAGCCATGATCACAGTTTGACAAGCTATGTACAAGTCCGTGGACATTATTAAAGTAATCGATGACGTAAAGTGCGCATGCGTAAGATCTACCCTGTAGGATTTTTAAGAGAAATACATAATTCAAAATTTATTTTCAAAATTTAATTACCTATTGGAAAACATGACTTAACATCCTAAAAGCCGTATCAGATCTTATATTGAGATTGAAAATTGTCCAATTAGAAGAAAGAAAATTTTGATCTTTATTGCATAATCTGATTTAATGCCGAATAAAAAAACAACATCTGCATGCATATTATATTGCTTTTACAAATGTAAAAACGTAAACAATTTTTAAAAATGCAGAAAAATCTTTCCTTGATAACATGTTCATGGATTCTAATTCGTAGCGAAAAATTTAGGGAAAACAGGATAATTCAAGATCATTAAAAATCGTAAATCAAACAATTTGATTGAAAGTCCTCAGAATAAGGTTTTTAATATAAATCAAGAATGTGTTTTTGATCTAATACAAATATAAGCTATACAATGAAATATCGACGGTATATAAATTCTTCATGACGCATTATGTACCACTGCTTGTCTATGTGCATGTGTTATAATTATCTGTTAAATTGTCGGAATGTCTTGGTGCCCTGTGACAATTTCGGTTTGTTCATATTTCTGTAATGTCCGTAACCACCTCCACCAAGTCTTTTCCGTGGTCGTGAAGCCTTGCTGGATCCAACTTCTGTATTGTGCGATTAAAAAGTTAAATAGATCATAAAATATTTTTCAGATTTATCAAAAGAATGTTTAAATTTCGAGTATTCCGGATACTTAAAATTTAAAGATATATTGCACATTTTTAAAGCTATAAATAATTTACAGAATACTTTGCATATTTCTGCATTTGTTCAAATTGATTCTTTTATAGAATATGTGTGTGTTTTTTCTATTATATAATAATTTCCAATGTTAAATCTTTTATTAAAAGCACTTACTTAAGTCTACCGCCGGCGGTACAATAAATCCAAATGATTTGGCAACTTTCGCCAGATCTAAAGTTTCTATATCGAAAACCTGTTTCAAATGATGAGAATCATACGATCTAATGTAATTTTTGAACGCCTCCTTCGCCGATTGATGTAAAAAATAATTCTTCGATATTAGTTTCTCAAGCTACAAACAAAATAAAAGTTATTTGTCTTATATCGATATCACCCTGTAATATGTGGAAATATTAATTAGATGCAGATTAGTTTAAATTTTTTCATTCTTCCATTAATCAACCATAATATCTGTTTCTAGATTTCTTAATTATGGCTTGTCCTTAATAAATAGCCCACAATATTATATTAAATATAATATATAAATATATTTATATATAATATACCTGTAATTGAATATCAGCAATTTTATTCCAAGAAAACTCATATTCATTGACAGGTACACGAGCTTCTTTGAGATAACGAAGAAAGCCAAGCTCCTCCGGTCGCAGTATCAATAAAGCATGACCGCTGCTACCTTCTCCACGAGCAGTTCGGCCTACGCGATGAATATATTCCTAAAAAATGTATGATATCCATTAATCATGAGACTGCATTTATGATTTGATTACCGTTTCTCAATAATAGTTCAACCATGTATCCAATTTTTCTTTCTCTCTCTCTCCTTCAACATAAGCAAAGTGAATTATCATAACAATCTTTTTCTACCTTAGGATCGTCTGGTGGATCATACTGCACAATCCAATCAACATCGGGTATATCTAAACCTCTCGCAGCCACATCAGTGCAGAGTAAAATTCCAGTAGAAGCATTGCAAAATTGATAAAAAGTGGTAGTTCTTCTCGTTTGCTTCTGCTTACCCTGTCAACGTAATCAGAGCATAAATACTGAGTCAAGAGAGTAGCGATTTTAAAAAGTATCAAAGATAAAGTATCTAATAATACATACATGTATGCTCATTACGGGTAAATCAATATAATTTAGAAGCTCGTGATGATATTTGACAGACATGCACGAACTAAAGAAAACCATTATCTTCTTCTTTCTGTTTTTCTTTAGGAATGTGAAAAGAAGCAAGAATCGTTTTTCGCTCGGACATGCTACATAACCCTGCTGTAAACCATCCACGGTTGCCATTTCTTTGTTGTCATCGACTCCAACATATATAGGTTCCTTTTTTAGAGCTAATGTTGTTATTGTTGCTACCTTTTGTGTCTGCGTTGCACTAAAGAGCATGGTCTGCCGACGTTCTGCAATAACATCTTACATAGTAATAGAGAAAAAAATATATAATTTAATTTTAATTTGTATTGTAATATATCACTAACTAGGCAGAATGTTAATGATTTGTTTCAACTCTTCTTCATATCCAATATCTAGAATACGATCAGCTTCATCGATCACTAGACACTGAAGATTCTTGAATAAAAAATCAGGTGTGTTTTGCAAATGATCTAACAATCGTCCCGGTGTCGCCACGATAATGTTGATTCCCTTTGCAAGTTTCTGTGCTTCAGTTTGTCTATTGGCACCACCCATCAATAAACCATATGTATGATGGTGATATTTCATTAATTCTTTCAGGACGCCGAAAGTTTGCATAGACAATTCTCTAGTAGGAGACATAATAATGCATCCAGTACCTACAAATATGTAACAAATACATTACTTTTTATCCTTACTAATTTTGTACGATTGAAGCATCAAAGTAATCAAGACAGTATAAAAAACTTTGGTATAATTTCTGTAAACTTATTTCTATATAGCTCAGAGATAAAAATATATCAAATTAAACAAAAATAATAATTATTATTTATGTTTAAATGACAATTATTATTGTTTGTTTATACAAAAATCATTTATGAAAAAAAAAAATAACTTGATATCATTCTAACAGACTATATATTCTAAACTCTATCGAGTTTACATACCGTTACGAGGCATAAATTTCAACTTGTAAATCAATTCGATTGCTGGAATTAAAAATGCCAGTGTTTTGCCAGATCCGGTTTTAGCAGCACCTACCAGATCTCTTCCTTCTAAAAGAGGCGGAATAGCTTTTGCTTGAATTTCTGTCATTTTTGTAAATGACATGTCTTGTATTGCTTTCAAGGTATTTTCGCATACTCTTTCATTCAAGACAGAGAAGCTTGTATCATTTGTTAAAATACCTATTGCTGTACCTGGTACTAAATAAAAAAATAAATATATATACATTTGTTAAACAGGAATATTAAATATTATTAAACTACTATCATTTTATTACAAGTATACATACAATTCTCAGTGGTTTCTTTCTCTGACTCTTCTGATAATTTCCTTTTTTCTAAAAAGATATAAAAATTCATAATTATATAATAAACAGAAAATATAAATATATCAATTGTAAGGCTGGCCGGGAAGTTATGAGGGTTGAACGAGTTAGAAGATTGGGCTCAAAGGAATTTGCTAGAACTAATCTTGTCTTTATTAATTGTGTTTCAGAATATTTGTTTAACAAATATGTAGGCAATAGGCTTTACAGCCTATATGCCTTATACAATAAAACTAATTTGCAAATAACATTATTAGTTTCTTAGTAAAATAAATTACACACAAAATACAAGCACACATTTATAATGAAAACAAAATAATTTAAAAATCTTACTTTTTGGAGGAACTTTTTCTTCCGTGCATCGCTGATTTATTTCATTTGTATTTTCTGATTCAATTATATCTACAACAGAAATAAGTATTGCTTAAAATAAATAATGGCAGAGAGTAATGTTGAAAAAATATGTATTTAAAAATGAAAGAGACCTTCAGCTTTATAAATAAAAGATTAATTCATATCATAATTACATAATAATAGACAATTATTTATCAATCAAATGATACGATTGTGTATACACAATCTTAAAAATAATTAAATCTTGATAAATTCCCACATGATCTTTGCTTCATAAGAGACGTAATCTCGAAGGTTATCACGCTCCTACCTCTTGCTTCCTCCCGTTGTTTTAGCTTCGTTAATTTTGTCCTTTCCCGTTTCTTAATTTTTCGCATCAGCACTTTCTCAGACATTTTTTCAACAGAATTTTTTTTTCAACAGATCCGCAAAGAAGATTGTTTTACCACGTGTGCTAACGCGCTCGCTGATCTCTCACGGGCAAGAGCTACGGACACATGGTTAACTAGTTGGTATTTGACATTCGTAAGTATTAATGCGCGTGCGTAATCTGTCCATTGCTGTTTTGCGAAACAGAGTAGGCAACTTTTAGGATATATTCTATCTAGAAAATATCTAGAAAAATCAACTCTATCCCGGTATTTGATTGGCCCATTTTTCTAGGTATATGAATTTATTTGGACAATTTTGATCGCACGTTTTAATCGTGCATTGATTTCGAATCACGCTCAATGCATTCAATGGACGAATCGACTCGCATGGGCTTGCGAGCATGGAAGCATGCAGATGATTGCAGATGCAGGCATCGGTGAGTGTCGTGTAACATTATTGAATAATTATATGATACACTCCAATTTTGTTGTTTCGATTCCGATCGATCCAAATAACGAATTGATTGTTTTCGAAGGAAAGCGAAAAAAGACAGACACAAATTCTACTTCGAGGTACGATTTACTTCCTGTCCCTGCGAATACTTATAACTTATAGGATACAAATATGTCAGACAAGGAATCGAACGACGAGGTCGAGGTAATATCCGAGAGGTTGCAGGCCGCCACAACTATAGATTCCGCGTACAATAACGCGCAACAACAACAACAACAGGGAAAAAGCTCGCGGAGGAACAGTAGTAATAATGGCGCAAATGGCCAATCTGTGGACGGCAAGAAGTCTTGCTCCGCTACCACCACTACCACTACTACCATAGATGATTACGTCCTTGTGAGAAATATCCCCGAGCTCAATCTACCCGAGAAGATTATTCTCGTTATCGATACAGTACGAGAACAAAAATTCACGCCCTTCAAGTTCGGCACGGGTGCGACGTTCTCGCCACTGTACATGATAAAACGCGCGGTCGAGAACTTCATCTGCGCAAAGGCCACGATACAGCCCGGGGTGCACGAGTACGCGCTGATGAGTCTGGATTCGCAGGGCGCGTTCTGGCTCTGCGACTATACCAGTAACATTAAGACGGTAGTCAATCATTTGGAGGGCATCGCGGAGGACGTGTTGGAGGAGGAGCAGAGGACCTACGATCTGGGACAGCTATTCGAGACGATACACGCGCGGACAGCGACCCCGGCGATGAATCGGCCAATGTTCGTCTCGCGCGTCATCCTGATATACGGACGATCGAATTCTATACCCAAGTTTCGCACCGGCCATAAATATCTGGAGAACTTGACGGAGAATCCGTGTTCCTTCTTGGATGTGCTGTTCGTTCACGAACCAGCCAGCGACGACAACATGTGCGAGGCGGTATATGCCGAAATCGCCGCTCTAGACACGACAAATTACTCTTACATTTTTGAAGTAGGCAGAAATCCAGCTAAGCTACACGATAATATGGCAAAACTCTTGGCGCATCCGCTGCAACGTCCATTGCAGAAAGATGCTTCTTACACTTTTATTTCAAATGCACAGGAAGTGCATACTAATGTATAGAATGCTGTGTACACATTAACATTATTTATTCCCATTGAAAGGTTCGTATATTTTCTTCATGCAATCAGATTTGTTGTATTGACATGGTGTAATTTCAAAGCAATGCGGTGTTTATATTTAATTAGTAATATATTTCAAGCAATTTTATATTTATTGAAGATTATATAAGAGACAAAAGTGGTTGCGCATCATTATACGTCATTGTACATAATTATTGATTATTGCAGAATAAATAATATTATTTTTGTATATAGATTTATAAATTAGTCCTACATAAATCACAAATCTCGTAGCAAATATTAATTCTAAAGTCTAAAAGTGAAATTCTAACTAAAAGATCTTATTCTAAAAAATATATCATTCTTCTCTTTACAGAAATGATGGTATCTATCTGATTTATATATTATTTACAGGACATCACTTTGTTGCTGTGATTTCTATTACATCTTACATTATCGCATCTCGAACAAAGATTTCAAAATTTAACGATACAACGCTTTGCCGTTAAGTTAAATGAGCGAAGAGCTCAGGATAAATCCTTTCGAGTGAAGATGCGTCCACAGTTCTGACAGAAAGAGGACCTTATCCCGGGATGTGCTCGTTGATGCCTGATAAGATTAGACGCATACGAGAATTTCCATTGACATTTGTTACACGTGTAAGGCTACTCGCCAGTATGCTTCCTTCTATGCTTGTTGAGATGTGTGATTGAACGCCTTCTGACAGTTCTGACAGAAGTCGCATGTTAATTGACGTTGTTTCCCTCCAGCATTTTCGTCCATTCGCGAATTGTTGATATATACCAACGCGTTCTCCGTACGCGATGCTTCCTTCGATTCTAACGCCAATTTTCGCGACTTTTTCAGATTGCGTATTCCCACGAGAAATTACATGATTAACTTGCGATTGACTTGCGACTTCTCTGTCATTTCTATTCATTGGCAATTGAGATATAATATATTTCGACTAGTCCTGTTGCATTATTTGTGTGAACTTTTTTGGCGATCATTCTCTCGAAAGGCAAACGCAAATCGAGAAAATTCTTTTTGAGAAGATCTTCGAGTTTAATGATATAAGGAGAACAAATTGTGTTCAAAACCTAAGTACATAGGTAAAGAGACGAATTTATGTCGTTTCTTTTATATAAGATATGTAATTAGGTTTAAATGCGTCTCAAAGTTGCAAATACATTCATTTATTAGTATATAAGATATTTTTTATGGCTTTTAGAAGTAACTATGAGATATGTGATATTATTTACAAATTATTCATGAAAAATATAAATAATATTATAAATGTTACGATGTGTGTGTGCTCGCGCGTACGTGTGTGTGTGTGTGTGTGTTACGATAGTGTGCAATAAATTTCTTTATCACACGATTTTATATCTATTGTAACATTTATTTTCATCATAAAAAAGAGATAGATAGATAAAACATCTGTTAAAAACCCATTCAATAACTTGTAGAGAAAAAAAATTTATTTTGTTTCTTTTCTCATATTTATCGCTTTGTTTAGTGTCTGACACACTCACACACACACACACACACATACATATATATATTCTATGTATATTTATATATATATTTCAGTCAGAAACGTACGATTCATTCAACGTTGAAACAACGTCAAAAATCTAATGTCAAAATACAGATTTATTCGACGTCAAAAACAGTATAACTGACGTATCTTCGACTGCAATTTCAACATCATTTAAAATCGATTCAATTAATGAATCGTGTCTCAACTATATATGAATTGGTTTCTCCTCAAGTGTTTATAAATTGTACAGCGATCATTTGTAAAAATTGAGAGATGAGTTGTAAAAACAAATAATTTATAAATAATTTTCACTATATACTGTAAATGAGAAAAGAAAATAAAGTTAGAATTTTTAAAATTTCTAATTTGAAGTTTTTATTTATATTATCTCTCTTGCCTATCATGTTCCCTATATCTCAGAATTTAAATTTGTATAAACATCGGCGGGAGGCCAAAGATTGGCCGTGCAGGGAGAGTTTTTTAGCGGGTGCGAGTCCCGCATATCCCACCGGACCGGCCGGTGGGAATGCATAATGCATTTTTCTCTTCCTTCGCAAAACAAAAAAAAAAAAAAAATCCTGATATTTTTGCGAACTTTGAAGTTTCAAATTTCTGCGCTTCTTGAAATTTTACTTTGTGCCACTTATTTGCTGATTATGTTCTCCTGATACGCCACCTCTTTATTGATCATGTTCTCCTGATATTTCTGCGGATTTTGAAATTTCGAATTTTCGCACTTTTTAAAATTTTAGTTTGCGCCACCTTCTTGCTGATTATGTTCTCCCGATACGCCACCTCTTTACTGATCATGTTCTCCTGTTACTTTTGCGGATTTTGAAATTTCAAATTTTCGCACTTTTTAAAATTTTTGGTTTGTGCCACCTCCTTGCTGATTATATTCTCCTGATACGCCACCTCTTTACTGATCATGTTCTCCTGATACTTTTGCGGATTCCAAAACTTTAAATTCGCTTTTAAGTTTGTGCCATTTCTTTGCTGACTATATTTTTTTGATATTTAATTCCAAGAAATGCAGTTTAAAAAATTCCAAAAACAGAAAATTGGCAACAAGTATCACGAAAATATATAATTAGCAAAGCGGTGTGGATGGCCGGATAAGTGTAGGATTGAAGAGGTAGGTTTATTCAAAAGATGTTATACGTTTTGTGTTATTAATACAAGTTTATTAGATATTTCTAAAAATTACAAAATATATTTTACAAATAATTATCGATTCTCTTATATATGTACAAGTATATACAGTATTATACATGACGCAATCGCTTTCGCTGTTACACTACTACATTTTGCATACACATACACACATACATACATACACACACGCACACACATACAGTCATTTTTGATTACAATAATACACTCTGGTATTTTATTACTTATATTACATATATCGAATATTAGACGCAATCGCTTTCGCTTACATTTTGTATACACGCAGTCATTTTTATTATTAATACAATAATACACACTTGGCATTTTATTATGTATATATATCGAGTATCGGATGCAATCAGATGCAATGAGATTTATATGTGTTATATATATATATATATATATATATATATATATATATATATATATATATATATATTAATAAAATAGCATAGAAATATATATAAAAATAAAATTTTATGTTATGTGATAAATTGCTACATATCAACTTTTCTTCAACTATAATTTATTTAATTTTAATTCTAGATTCTTCTGACGATATTCGACCCACAATGCTATAATTATCGATGCAAATATTCTTAAACGAGTATGAGGATAGAGAGTTTTATACGTTTAGATAAAAGAAGCGGTAGATCGACCGATCCATGTCTGGATATTGGTTTTTCTGATAAAACGGACGATATGACCGTGAAAGTAATGGGAATGCCCATCGGGAAATACCCGTTTTCGAGCAAACATCTGGCAACGCGTATAAGGATTTTAAGTGCACATAACGCAAATGTGCGGATAAAGAAGAGATGGTACGTGGTATCAATTATATTGAAGATATTTGATCTTATGTAGGAATTTATTTCGGTCAGATTCTGTGCGGGTTTGCACAATCCAATTCGAGTTTGCATATCGATTACAATAATTTTACGATTTTGGATGAATAGATTTTCCATATATTCTTATACAATAGGTTTAAGTTACAATACAACGAATTCTCTCTCAATACATTCCACGATTATTTTTATAAATATTACAAAACATGCGTCGGTTTTTTAACAAAAGCATCGAGATATATCAATAGTTTTCATATTACACGAAGGATTTTTCTCGAATATTACTGTACATATTTAAAAGTATAATACATACTCGATAGAAATACACATACAGACACATACATTCATTCCAGTAAAGAAACATATATTTATTCTGCTGATAACGCAATTGCAAATCCTTTATATCAATTATGTTAGATTAAATGCTATATAATATGTAGTCGATATATATATTATATAATATATATATATATATATATATATATATATATATATATATATATATTATACATATTATATTATATGTATAATCACAATATGTGGTTGCAATGATATAACAATTACAGCAATGCATTTCCCGTAATAATTTTCAGGATGTCCCGTTTCTGTTGTAATTATTTTTTAATGGTAGATTTTTTTAATTAACCCGTAATTTAATTAATTTCTTCTCAATTAAAATGCGACTTTATAATTTATTTTCATATAATCGAAGTTTAAGAGAAAGTATATTATTGATTTCTTCCGGAATTTAAAATTCACAATTTTTTTTTTTAAATCGTATATTACACGAAAATTATTATTTACGCATAGAAAAAATTTATTCCCCGAACAAAATCAATCAATCAATAAAATTAATACGAGTATCAAAACAGAACATTTCGTATGCATTACTGAGTCGTGTAGTCGATAGTCTAATAACTATAAAATAATTATAATATATTTTTTTATCACAGTAATATAAGTCACTTGCTGATATAATGTACGCTTACTCATTTGAGATTAATATACAATAGAGTCGCTAATATATCTTTAAAATTTTAATTCAAATTTGTCAGCTTCGTGCAATTGCTTTTATCGCAACATATCTGACAATCATCGATAATAAAAAAATGTGAATAGTGTATATACTTTCTATAAATATTAATATTTTAACGTGAATCGTAATATTTTACAATACATATGTTAGTTGCGACGAAAAAAGCATTTATTACTTACTACTTCTCACTCTCTAACTCATTTATATTGTTTTGTTTCTATAAATATTCTTTATAATATATTTATAATCCGCTATTACTATTTACATGGATACATATGTCATAAAGAGCGCGCATGAATCACAGAACTTAAAAGGCAAGCGACAAAAAGTAACAATGTCACACTTGAATTTGACGCCGAAGAAGTCATCTGTAATTTCAGAAGTTGCTCAAAATACGTCATATATCTTAAGAGATGCTCTATTGCATCCATGACACGGTTATTTTCCTTGGATTCCTTCCCGGCGGTTGTCGTTGAAATTGTAGTGGTCTCTGAGTTATCTTCATTCTGATCGTCCATCTGTTTCCAATCACCGCATTTAGGAAAATTACGAGGCACCGATGGCATCTCCTCGTCTTCGCCCACTTTAAAGATTAGGGCCATTCCTATCTCTGCGTGAAATTCAATGTGACAGTGAAACAGCCAATATCCTGAAAACATACACAATCGATTGATAATGCATCTCTTTATCAATCAATCTCAAAATAAGTATTATATTTTATTATTATATTTTATCAAAGAAATTTACAAGCTTAAATTTTCTCTTCTCATTGAACTAGATGTACTAGTTCTAAATGCTGAAGGTAAGTAAAATAGAGCCTAAATTGTAATAAAACAAATACAAAATCAGGTTACATAAGCAACTGTGTAATTTCATCTATTAACAATTATTTTTTGTTCACATGTGAAAGAGTTTCTTACGCTTAAGATTTCTTAGTCTTGATTTTTTTCTTTCTTAAAAACGAAAATTTATCACTTCATTTATCACGCCATTTATCACTCAATGCGATATTTTTAAAGCAAATACTTCAATTAGTTACCGTCAAACATTAATGTTTTGGTTTTTTTTCTGGTAATATGCATGCCACGTAATCTTACCTGGGTTATTGGCGTGAAATCGCACGATGGTGTAACCACCGTCGGGCACGGTCACTGTGTCTTTCAAAGGTGCTCGTGTGAGTGTCCTGTTTATCAAACCTTGCCTGTCTAATTCCTTTACTTCGGCGGCCGTGATGTTACTTCCTATCTTCTCCATCGCCACAACGCGGAACTGATAACCGTGAAGGTGAAACGGATGATTCGCATCGTACGGAACACCTGAACAAAAATCGTTATTTATGGTTAAATTTAAAGAGACAAATCTTATAGAGAACAAAAAAATACTTATGAGAGGAGATGCTCGCATACCTTCATCGATCAAAAGCAATTCCACTACACTGTTAATTTTCACCTGAAGTACATGGGTACAAGCACAGTAATCATTCTTGCATCCCTCAACTGTGCTGGAGTTACAAAATTGATTTGGTTTAATAAGGTTTCTTTCGGGTAGAAGCGGAAATGACGGTAGCTTCATTGATATGTGATTCAGTTGCGGTGTGAACAAACGCTGTTTCGTATCCTTCACTAAAAAAAGAAAAGAAAATCATAATCGAAATATTTTACAAAATAATGAACGCTTTTTAGATTTTTGAAAAAATGAATTTATATATTTGTAATGAGTACTTTATATTTTATTGTAATAAAAATTATTGAAAAACTATGCACAGAATGTGAAAGCTTATTTTTTAACAAATTCATATCTCTTTAATGCATTTGACTGTAAGTTTAAAATATTATAAGTAAAAATAAATTAACTAAATTAACTTAGCTGTTTATCCTAATATCATCGTTAGAACGTATCAATGTAAAGCTCATTCTTATGTACATTTTCGTACATATTAAAATAAAAAGCTTTAAAAAAATTATTTACTTTACATTTTTTAACTTTACCTTGATGGAAACCATATAGATTCTTGCGGTGAAAGTGCGGGTTATCTTTCGCGTAAAAATCATACGATATATAGAACTGATAATCCGGTTCTTTGGTATTTGATACGTCATCGTCATCCATTGCAGTCAACATCGGGATACTGATACTATTATTCGATTCAGTTCCTTCATTCAAAGCATTCACTTGCTGAAAATTGGAAACGTTGTCATTTTTAATCACTTGTAAAATAATTTTACGGGTAACGCTTGAAAGGACATAGTAAGGAAATCGTGAGAACTTACCAATCCATAAGAATCATTTCGCACACGATCATATGAAACTTCCACCGCAGGTTCCTCTTCAGACGCTCCTTCGTATCTAAGTATAGCGACTTGATAGGCGCTTAAAAATCTCTCGTCGCAATCCATCAGTCCTCGAAATCTTATCCAATAATTATCCACTGGTTGGTTCATCTCGATTATGAAATCAAACCTCTCACCAGCATAACTCACTAGCGATTCGGCTGTAATCATTACACAATATATAAGCAACGTTTCAACATGTAGATCATTTTTTATTCTACTTATTTCACAAATTATTACTTATATATCTTACTTCATAATTCACACATATATTAAAAATTCTATTATAATCGTTACATAATCAATTTCGAATCGCGTATCTCATTTTATTTAATAAATTGAATTAAGGTATATATTTTGTATGTGTAAAAATATATGCATTAATTGCAACATTTTTTGATAATTTAACAAATAGTTATAACATGAGCTTGTTAAAAGAAACTAAAAATAATATTGTGAATGTTAATGAACAGTTTCATTCATTATTATTATAGTATTTTTTCGATGTTGAATTTTATTATATTATCTTATCTATAATATCGATATTTGAACAAAACGATCCGTTAACTTCCGCGTTTTTATTAAAACTTTCAATCACTCTTGTATAGAAGAGTAACATGAAAATAAATCGTACCTTGTATTGGTTCAATGTCACGTCCATCTGAGCTGATCACATATAAAGTATGGTTGTCGACGGAAATTTCTATTGGACAGTTCAGGAACTCCGCGTTAATAAGCCTAAATCTATACCGAAAATTCTGTAAGCATAAATCGTAAAATTGACTGATATAAATATAAATTATATAATTTTATTAAAAGATAAAAAAATAAAATTGATCTATTCAAAACTTGGAAACGACTCTACTTATATTAGGATAAAATTACGCTGATCATAAGACGTTATCTTGAAATAGATCAACTTTAATGTGAGACTTTTTTTCCCCTTCTTAAGTGCAATAAAGATATTTCAGATGCTTTTTCAATATAGTTTTAATCAAATATTTGTATCTTGCATTTTTTTATAAATAAAACTATTTACAAAAATTTACAAAACAGTAAAAATTTACCGATTTTACAAGGGATATCGAAATAGGCATATCGGCCAATGTCTCGTTTTCACCTTCGATGGAGATGAAACGGCCCAAACCGTTTATAAGTAAATTGGGTGCTTTGTTATCACCGTCCGCGTGATGATGCGCTAGAAATTTGGTAAGACCGAGCTCGTGAACCCAATCGGCGACTACTAGTGTATGCTCATCGTAGTCATACAGATCCTTGTGCCAGTCAACTTTAGGAGGTACACGAACGATTAACGATCCGAATACACCGTCGCCTCTCTGAAATCCTGCGGGGACGAAAAAATATGACGACAAAATATCAGTTATTATTCAATCAAATGGATTAATTAATTTATAAGCAAAATTTCTTCTTCTCTTAAATTTTCTGCGGAAAATGTCATTCTCGATACAACGATACTTGTGAAAGGTTTAGCGAAAGCGGAGACGTACCTATATGAGAGTGCCAGAAATGCGTCCCGGCTTCGCTGGCGATATAATTGTATTGGAAGGTCGCTCCAGGAGGGATAGGACATTGCGATACATAGGGTACACCGTCCATATAGGGCGTGGCGAGATGATGCTGGCCGTGCCAGTGCATCGTGGTGCTCTCCGAGTGCAACAAGTTAATCATATCGACCATTATCCTGTCACCTTGGCATACCTATAATTAAAATAATCTTTTTTTAATGTTCTGTTGTTTTTAATTAACAGTCTGGGACCCGCGGCATCTGTGGAGAGCTTGTGCGAAATGTCTCATATAAGACTTTGTTATCAAGTATTTATAATCCACAATTAAAATGATACGACGGATGATTAGCGGGAGTAAATTACAGTATATTCTTGAGCAAATCACAATTCTAGTTTTATAGCTATAATAACTGCGATAAAATTGCATAGCGATAAAAAAGAAGTAAGTATGTATAAAGTCAAGCTAATTGTAAGTAAACAAACAAGAAAATTTCCGGTTGATTCCACCACAAAATGTATTAATTATAGAGGCTAGATCTGGAAATGAATCCCAGCGCTATTCTCGTGATATCATGTATAATTGCGAGACAGCGATAATTATGCTCAAACTCATGGAAACAATATAGACGAAGTGACGAATCGTGATCTTTTCACGTGATTGACTGAATAAAAAATCTACTTTATCAAACGATAACGCAGAAAAAAAAATAGCCGAAGATAATTTCTATATTAACTTTGCATTATTCGTGCATTAATAATATTAATTAATAATCAATTAATTTCCACGATAAATCTGTACACGGATTTACTCTCGAATATTCTCTTTTCTTTATACTAGCGCGGAAAAATATAAAAAATATGAAATATAATTAAAAATAATAAAATATAAAATATAATTAAAAAATATAAAATATAACCAGATAAAGAATGACGAAAAAAATACATGTGGATATACAAGACTGAACATTCATTTTATAACACTAGGTTCAAGTTTACGCAAAAATTTATCCGCTAATTGGTATCGTAATCTTGCGAAGTTCTCAATATTTCACGTAATTTTGGAAAAAAACAAAAAATGATCAAAATAAATGGAAAAAAAAAACAGAGCGGATAAGAATAGAGACACAAGCGATCTCTGATGAAAACAGCCCCGTAAAACTTGTCTCGCAATCCAACGATCACGCACCTCGATCGACGGACCTGGCATTTGCCGGTTCACGACCAAGAGAGATCGCTTTACGCCATCCGCCGGGATGCAATGAGGCCGAGAACAGTCCGTGATATTGAAGGGACAGTCGTAACAAGCTTTGCTCATCGCGTAATAAGATTCCAGCTTGAAGGTGTAATAACAGTCCAGAGGTGCCGCGCCATCCTTGCACGTTCGCCGACACGCGTGACGCTTCCAATCGATGCTGTCGGCGATCTCCGGATCGATCGGCGACAAGCCGAAGTCATCGTACGCCGTTATTATTGTTTCTGAAATAAAAAAAAAAAATAATAACGATTTAAAAATGTTCCTCTATCTAAAACAATTTTTTTTTTATTTTCGCTCAAATATTTATCCCGGATAAAAATTTATAAAATATTTCAAAAGCGCCCCGATTGCTCTATTCTGTCTCTTACAAAGGCTTCGTTCTTGTTTCAAAATAAAGAATAGAGAAAACTAAAAGCTCAGTATGCTCAATCACAAAATGCCATGAAAAATCAAGGCACAGTTAATATTAGATGCAAAAAGGATCGCACTCACCTGATCGGCTTTGACAAACGACCAGTTGAAGCAGGATAAGTAACACGTTCCAGATTATCATATTCATTCTCTGCAAGACATTTTATAATTCAAGGAAAGTCCAGACATATGCAAAATGTAAATTTAACTCATTACATAAACATTATCGTATAAATTAGAATACTATGTATTATGGAAATAAAATCTCTCGATAAAAAAATTAATGATAAATAGATTCAAAAGATATCGTGCGTCCGTGCGTCTGATGCGCCTTATGTAACGCGTGCATGTAAGGCTGTAAGGCGTTTAGCACGTTTAGCATGGTTTATAAATCTAAACTTGTTAGCTTACAGCGCTGTCTATGTGTGTAATTATTGTATGAAAGATAACACTTAATTGATATAAATCGAAGAAGATTTAATTATCAATTTTTGCAAAGTTGAATGTTAAATCCGAGAGCGTTTAAAAATGTTTTCGTATACTTTTTTTCTTAGAATTATTTCAGGTACATCGCACAAGCGATTAAGCAAATAAAAGCTAATAATTTTTTTAATGTCGTCGGTGTGAGATAAAGCGTTATCTTAATATGTTTCATAATATCTTTTTATTCATGTTAGTCGATTTGTAAAAAGTTATCTGTCTATTAATTAGAACAAATTATCCTGCTAAAACCACTTTTCCGATTTCTCGATAATGTTACATTTCTGACTTCTATATATGTAGAGATAATCATAGATTTCGCACATAATTGATTTCCAGAAGTAGAGAATCATATTGAAGAAACTATCGCTTAATCGACCGCTGAATTTCAATGATAGCTTCGTTTGTATTTTATATTCTCTACGTTAAAGTTAATAATAAAACAAAACATTATCTCATACACGCATTTCACACACATACACACGCGACTAATGCAAAATAAGATTTTTTTCCCCCGATCATGATGAGAATCGTAATTTTTTACGACTTTGTAATCTTTCATATTATGCAGCTTTATAATTATATCTCAGATAAAAAGTTTCGTCAAAGTAAGTTATTATGTATAAATTTCGTTGAAATAATATTGTAAATATTGTACAAAAAATATAATTTCAAATTTTGTCTAATTTAAGTTTTATTTAAAAAAAAAAAAAATGAATTTTTTTTTAATTTTTTTAAAGAAAATGTATTTTTTCTCTTGCGATCTCAAACTTTCAAACTCTATTTGAAATTTTCTCTCGGGATAGTACCACGAATCTCTTTGACTTCTTATAATATCCTACAAATTCAATATACACATACCATTGACAAATATATTTTAAGATAAAACCCAACACACAAAGTAAGATGATTAATTCTTTCGCGAGGAAAATTTCGTTTAATTGTCGCGAACAGGTATAAAATCGCGCTTGGCGCTCTTTTCAAATCACCGATGCTGCAATGTCGAAATCTCTCTTACAACACAACATATACGCATCGTAACTTTACGAATTTAGCACAACGCGCACCTGCACCTACATTACCTGTAGCACGAGACAAAGCTGTTATCCGCAATTGTGCCCATAATCATCTTTCTGTTATTGTAAACATAAAATTTATTGCACATCCAAACAAATCTAATACAATCTTTTTTAATCATTTTTCGATGATAAAACAACTTTAAATATTAAAACACTTGGCGAAAACACATATATATCTTTATTATATATGTAAATATATTTATAACATTTTTAATTATTAAAATATTGCCTACTCACATTCAAGACTCTCTCTCTATGGCCGATCTTTTAAATAAAGCTTTTATATGTATTTATCGAAACAGATAATACAGACATCTGAGTTCAATATTTGCGTATTAACTAAATAATTAGTTTTAAAATATTAATAAATATAATATATCCAAATTATACATAAATATATGATTAAATTATTAATAATTTTATTTTTTATTTTTTAACACAGCTTATAATAAAATCATAGAAATAAAAAAAAATTATAGAAAAATCTATTTGTGCCAGTAGAGATTCAAAGGATGCTTATGAAATATTCTCTGGTCTCCGCAGAACGAAAGTTTGAAGGCACTGATTTTATTTTGAATGTACCTCGATTTTTCACTTCTTAATTTTGTCTCTTTTTATTTTAACGACGTAATGATAAATGTAATGAGATGTGAGTAATTTTTTATTTTTATTACGTGTGAGTTTTTTATCTTGGATCATAAAGTTTTCGAACGTAACGTGGTATTAACAGTGGCACAAAATAATGTGCGAAACGTACGAAAAAATTCTTTAACACTTGCTGTAACGGAAAAATCATAGTTCATTATTATTTAGCTTTCCCGTTACAAGAAAACATCATTTCCAAGTGTTCTTCGAATGTCTATATCTATATAATAGAAGTCATTAAAGATACTTAGGAATTTCAAGGATATTTAAGCAAGCCAAATCCTACGTCATCCTTAAAGCACGTGCGATAAAAATATCAATCGGGCAAGTTTCATAATTTTAAAAACTAAACATTTTAATTATTTTCATATTCGATATTTATATCAAGTATTTAAAAAAATACGTCTATATTTTTCTTCATTTGATCTTCTTCGAAATAATATGAGAATAATGTAAGGAATATCTCAGATTTCCAACGCGACTTACCGTATCATACTCTCGAGATGATGAGATAAATCCCAAAATAATAATCCCTAAAGTACGCGAGTATAATTTGCGCTATTACAACTGATTCGCAACATGTGTCGTCGGGCATTCAACTCTCTGGACACGGCTAAAATTCGGGCGCACCATGTCACAAACACGCGCGTTCGCGAAACAACGGAAGCTGCTCTGTCTCTTCCGGCTTTCGACGAAAGCGACCCGGATACACACCATCGGGTGACGGTTTCACGGACGTTTTACGAAGGACTGAACTGACATCGCGCCACTCGCTCGTCTATATGATACAGGGGATCTCCCGCGCGGAGATCGAGCGTATCCCACGAGAGCGGACTCGAGAGGGGTCTCCTGTGTGCTTTACCTGGACAGTATAAAGGATAAGTATATGATGCTGTGTTGTTAGGGTAACGATACGAAGGATATTCGCGAAATCCCCCGTTTATGGTTCCCCCGTCAGTTTACGCGACCAATAACTGTATGTTTTTCCCGAGCACGAATTCGTCAGTGGACTTTCCACTCGTTATCCGAAACTCGTTGACGAGGCAAGTATACGCGGAACCGATGTGTACCTCGATGTTCCTTTTTCTCGTAGAAATTAATGCGAGAAAGATACTCAACGAATACTTCAATGTCTGTGTAAAAATAAAAGAGACTTCCGGCAAACTAAACTTTCAAGAAAAAAATATAGATGATATTCCTCAGCTGATTTCGCCCGGCCTTTATATTTGAACGGAGCTTTCATTCGAAGAATATGTTACAATGTCAATTGTGAATGCCCGACAAAGATGAGCTATTCTGATATTTTCATTGAAAAAGAATCGTTTCCAAATCATCTCATTTTAAGGTAAAAATATATTTAAAAAAGAAAGCAATAAAATCTAATAAAAACAAATTCAAAATTTATTATAATTTCTCTCTCTTTATCATTTCTTTTTCTCTTTTTCTTTCTAATTAGACTCATTTTTTGCTAATATAAAATAGTATTTATCTGTTTAGATTTTAATTATATATATATATATATATATATATATATATATATATATATATATATATAATTAAATGATTGAAAATTTGTTTTAATATGTATATGTCTTCTTATATAATTCATTTATGCAAAGCAATTAATAAATGACAATATTACATATTTTAGTTTTATTTGAAAATGATTCTAACATATTTATATAAATTATACGTAATAAAGAGAGAAAGAATCATAAATCATAATTGTTTAAAAATATCTTTTAACAACGTAAAAATTTTCAATCAAGATATAAGTAATCTTACTTTTATCGATAAACAACTTGTTTGTACATTAATATGTATTATCAAAAGCGGAATAAGAAAAAAAATAGAGATAATTTAAAACATATATCAGATAAAAAAAACTTCTTATTCACCATTAGTGAAAAATTGACACAATTTGAAAAAGACATAATCGAATAATTATATGAGTAAACAATTGCGTGTAAATACAAAGAAAAATAGAAATTGCGGTAAACGTTATTTTTTGTGTCTACACAATTCTTGCAACGATGTAATATTTTAACTTTTAACATACTGATAGAAAATTCAAAAACGCGATCTGTTTCAAAATCTCCGAACGATAGCTTCTTCGAAACTTCTTCTATCAAGTCTATCTACGGAATCGCGAATTCTGTAAATAAATAAAAAAAGATTTACTTATAATAATTAATTTTCCGTTAATATCACAATCACTTTCGGTATCCGTCGAATTATTATCTTGACTTGCATTTACCTTTATCGGGAAGAGATCACTAACTACGTGACATCAATTGTTTCGAATTAGCTTGATAAACTGATATCGCTGAAATGCAGTAACCGATGTTTCTGAAGCTTATCATGCCGATTAACGTGACATTATTCACAATACGTTCATCGTTGATACCTGTGTTATGAAAACGACGAAAGCGACGACGAAAAACACACCGTGAAAACTCGATCATGCACTCGCTGATGAATACATATCGCGTACTCCTTATTCAAGTTTAAAGGAAAGCCACCGTTATCTTTGACGAGATTGGGGATTTAATACCCGACAATAATGCGATAAGTGATAGCTGATTTCGTAAATTTCATAAAGAATATTACTCGGGCACATCGCGTCGCTTTGATACCTCATTTTACAATTATGACACGAGTATTTATGTTGAGTCTAGGAAGGCGCGATAACTTATGCTATATCAGTGACGCGAACCATTATGAATATCTGAGTCTCTTCTTTGTTGAATTTTTGTACTCGCAATTAACTCTCGTGTAGTATCGGTATGATTATGATAATTTCAGCTGCTAATTCTTCGGGAATTGATTCTGACAAAATATTTCTCGCACACAGAATATTTATACTTCTTTTTCAATGCTATATACATATGCATATGTCACGAAGATTTCGAATAATTCGAGAATAAATAATAGCATAAACTTTTGCGAAAACTGCTGGTGCAGATTAGATGCAAGAACGACCATACTTCATTATGACAATCAATTTTACTTGACATTGCATCAAAATTTTTGTTGAATAAATAAAAAGATCTTGCCGAATAAATCTTTTTGCAAACACACAAATTAGCTGCTAAAGCGAATTAAATTTGTTCTAAAAGTGATATGATCAAATGCATTTCGCGATAAAATCGTCACTTAATGACAAATGAAAAATCAATCAATATATTATTGTAGCGAATTAATTCGCGGAATTAGCGAGATTATATATTTTCAATAAATAAAATTGATATTCTTAGCAAATCTTTTTGCTGTCCACATAATAAATATGCTAAAAATATATACGTTTAAGTCTAGTAATTATTCTGTAACCCGTTAATCGCCAAAGTTATATTATCTTTTTTACATAATAAATATATTGTCTTGAAACATCAAATGTAAAATCAAATGTATGACGTACTCGTGCGTTTTATTGCACGAGACGATATGTTTTATCAATATCATCTATAATAAATTCTATTTTATATAGACATGTTTCCATGATTTATACATCAGGATCTATTACACATTTATACATATACATGTAATAAACTAAACAATGAAATGCCTATATAACAATGAGACATATTAATCACATGTATGGTATTTCCGAAAAGTATTGTTATTTTCGTAAAAAATTGAAGCGCGTATATCTTGTGATTATATGCAAATAAGAGTAGGCTTTAGTACATATTGAGATATGTCTTAATTCTTAATTAATGCGGCAATTATGTAAGGTTACGCCATAATCGACATTTATAATACCAAACGATCAGCTTGCGTAATCGCAAAGGAGAAATGGAGCACGAAAATTTATATATCTTTTTAAACAAAATGTGCGTGATGATAAGAATAATCTGTCTTTTCATGAAATTGAAATCCTTGTCGATCGGGAATGTGATTAAAACTGCAAAAAAAATGAGTAAAGACGCGGAAAAAATATTATAGTAAAAATTACAATATAATTTTTGTAATCGTGAAACATACTAACATATAAGAGAAATTACAATATTTTTATTCAATAATATTATATATGTATTATATTTTACAAAGAGATATTGTAATTATTCAAATATTTGAATGCACAAACAAATGCGTAATCGTTAAAGAAACAATACAACAAATGCATATTTTTTTATTAATAATAAATATCTAAATGTCATTATATTTCAACAATACTATAAATATTGTAAAAGAAAATATATTTTTCATGTAATTTGTATTATAAAAGTATCGAAACGGAAATAAAAAAAAACAATACTAGGTATTGTGTATGAGTCAAAACCTATTTTTTGCCTATTTTTATTCATCATGTTTTTATGAATAAAATCATTGAATCAGATAAAGATTGGTTTTTGCATTTCTTTAACAAAAGCCCCACGAAACGAGCCTCGAAGGGAATTCCCCGTCCAATCTAACGAAAAACCGGTAATTACTAGCTCGCGTCAATCGATCGTGATGTTACAACAACTTCCTAGTTTATCTGATATAGTTCGTATAATTATAGTTTATAATGTATATAATATGATAATTTTCGCTCCATCTATATATAGATCTTTCGATCAATTATTGTCGGATTTACTGATCATAATTAACCGCCATCATGTCTCAATAGTTTTACAACGAATATTATCGATCTTTATCATCGTGTTTGTTTCTCCACGATTCAAACATCCTTTATTATTCGAGAATATTTAATACCTTTTATTGCGATTATCTTGTTTCTACTAACTCAATCTTCGAAGAGAGGAGGGGAAAAAGAAGCGACTGTATATAAGACGTAGCTAAAAGAAGCAAAAAATCGATTATCAAGATTAAATTCGTTGGATGAGGAAAAGGAGAAAAAAAGAATTAATGCGCTAAAACGTTATAAAAGAGAGAGAGAGAGAGAGCGAGATATTACATAATTTTTGGAACGGACTCGATCGCGAAGGTCACATAATGAACGCGTAAGGAATAACGAATGCAAAGAAAGAACATCGTGCGAGCATGCACGAGAGGCGAATTATTATCTACATTCTATATTCTATAAGACGATCTTACCCAACTGCAGCCAAGCGCGCGATGGGCCATGGCCGCAAAATCAAGGGATGTGGAAAGTAAGCGGAGTCTCGATGTCTATATAATGATGTTTGTAAAAATATTACGACACGGCTCGACATACGTTCCTAATATTTTCCGAGTTTTCTTATTTCTCGCAAAGAAGCGTCAAGTCATTAAAAAATAGCGAGGTCAATGTGGCTGGAGCGTGGATAAATACTGATACATATTTTAGTTATCTGTTCATTATTCATTGTAAGATTTGCGTTTCAAATCATATGTTATATGGAGAATATTTTGTAATTCATTGCGTTATATTCCTTTCGTTGCAATATAAAATATCTTGTTTTCCTCTTCTCGCGATGTCGTATGCGTGTGTTTTCATTTAAATACAATACATTAATATATTACATATGCATCATACCTTTCCATTTCATATTTTATATTCGTTATATAAATTCGTTGCATCGCTAAATATGTTAAAAAAGATTGTCAAACTGAAAATGTAATGTTTTTCAATAATATAATCGACTAAATTATCGCTTTTTAATTACACGTATTCAATAAATAAATAATTATATCCCTTTTAAATAAGATTCATCATCAAATAATTTCAAAATTAATTTTATATTAATTTTAAAAAAGCTTTACGTCACTTTTAATACAATTTAAAGCATCCACTTGTTCCTTTTATTTATATACACAGTGGAGAATTAATTTAATATATGTATTACTCCAATCTCACCTGTAAATGCACATCTCGACGGAAGAGGGAAGAGAAAGTCTGGCCCGGAATGTCTCGGTGACAGCATAATATTGACGAAAACTACGCATTGCGTGAAACGGCATCGCGTAATAACTTGCAAGGACGAAAAAGAGCATTCCCCTCGACATCGCGCGCTGTAAATCATCCGTTTAACAACATCACAGCGTAACCATCGTGCCATCTTCTTCTCGTATAAACAAACACCTTTTTCTCCGTGTATCTCTCTCTTGTCACGAGGAGAATACTGTAGTAATCTGAAATTAAATTTCTATATTAAAAAGAAGTAAGGAAAATATTATTTAAGAATCGTAAATCGTGATTAACGTAAGAGATTAATAAAGAATAATATATGAAGCGTTAAAAAAATAATTGTTGAAGAATATATAAAATTTGAATTAAAAAAATTAAAAATGTTAGAGAAGATTGTATAAGAAAATAATATAAGAAAATGCTCTCGCCAATAAGAGAGGGATTTAAAATATATACGCGAATATAAATATTCTCTTCGCATTCTTTTTTACATTCTACTGTACTTTATTAAATTATATCGTCGCCATTCGTTTGTTTCCACAAGCTTAAAATACTCACCATGCGATAGATTATACATGAGGTTAAAAGGAGATAAATAATTAATTTTATGTCTATAATATCGAATTAAAATCGACAAAAAATCGTTTCGAATCTTCTCGTATAAATAAACATCTATCTTCGTGTATCTCTCCTTTATCACGAGAAAATTGGTAACCTGAAATAAAATTTCTATGTAATATGTTAGAAAAAAAAATAGTAGAGAAGATCGTTCGAAAAAATAATTTATGAAAATGCTCACCACACAAGAGAGGGATCTAAATTCTAAAATATACACGCGAATATGAATATTCTCTTCTCACCTTTTTATATTCTATTGTACTTTATTAAATTATATCGTCAGCATTCGTGTTGAATCCACAAACTTAAAGATAAATCATTAATTTTATGTATACAGTATTTATTGTAACCGACAGAAAGTCGTTTGGGATCTTGTTTAAACGATGATTACAAGACGACAATCGCGTTCGAAATGCGCCTGACTTCAGACGACACGAGAGATCCGGCGCGGACGCGCGAAAGAGCACACGTTGCGCCCTCTCTGCGAATGCGACGGAGACGCGCGTCACCGACGAAACATGGCGTATGTTTTGTTTGTGTGCGCGAGGATGGTTACGCGCGGAGTATTTAGCAGCGGCTGCTCGCCCCAGTAATTTAAGAATTAGAATCCCCGGCGGGTTCGGACTTCGGTTGACAGGTGATCGGTATCGTATGTGTCCGGATCGGCGCGCGGAGTGGACGTGTTGCGTGAAAGCGCGATGAACGCGACGAGCCTGTACGTGTCTACGTGTCGATTGGTGCTGCAGGCAGACGCCGAAGATCCCAACTCCTGGACGGATCTGTACAGGCTGGTGCCGTATCTGCGGCAGAGCCTCAGCTGTACCGTGTGCTCGAACCTCCTCATCGAGCCGCACACGCCGACCGAGACCAACTGTCAGCATCACGTGTGCCGCGGATGCCGCGGCGGCCGCAAGAAGCTGAAACCGTCATGCGGCTGGTGCAAGGACTACGAGAAATACGTGGAGAATGTCCAGTTACGGATACTGCTGCAGTGTTATAAGAAGCTATGCGAGTATCTCACCAGCACCGGTATCTATCGCACCCTCCTGCTGTCCGTGACGTCCGCGAACAGCGCTACCACCAACGGGGCACCGTCCACCATCGGCGCCACCAGCCTCATGGAGCTTATCCAGGAAGGCGCGGGCTTCAAGGACGAGTTCAAGAGCAATGCTGGCTTATCCAAGTCTGCGTACAGTATCCTACCATGTGTTTACACCAGCACCACTTCAACGCAGACACAGGGAAATAGCGTTCAGACCACTGAGGCGATATCCCAGAGTATACCTGGTGTGTATTATAAATACCGTTCTCTTAAAACAAGTATTAACTCGAGTTATAAATGAATAATATATATAATAATATAGTAAATATAAATGTTATTCGATCAGTGAATAAGTAATACGTAAATAATAATCTTTATTGTGTCTTATTGTCAAACTAGAATCGCCAACGATTCGTACGGTATCGAATGGATCTTCTATATATTCTGTGATGTACGCTGGATCTGGTAATAAAATTACGATAAAACGTAAAGCGGCTGCTACAGAGGACATGGATACAAGTCAACAGGAGACAGATGGGAGCCAGCACAGCTCTGTAGGAGGGGTAAAATGCATTCCGTCTTCCCACCTTAGATATGGGACCCCTTCTGAGAAAAAATCTTCAAAGAGCAGCAAAGTAATTTCAATAGATATTCGGTTAATCTTACGCCTTACAGGTTTATACATTGCACTATAATCATTAATTAAATGCTTAAAGATGTATACGTCGTCCATTAACACTTCTTGTAAAGTACAATGATTTTTCTGACCTATTAACAATTATATCTGAACTTGTGATTAACCCTTATATATCGCTCTTATTTTTATACTAATATTAGTTTTAGAAAAATCTCGAGACTTACATTCGCCTAGGTCCCATAAGAAAGATTAATGCAGATATTTGCTTTTTTTACCATGTTTAATGAGATATTTGTTCCAAATTAATTCGGCTACTTCTGCATTGATCTATAATATCTAGTTTTAGACCAATATTTCTTTATAAACATTAACAATAACATAACACGCTTTGTTCTAAACAGTCTTCAGGCAGTTTTAAGAAGCCAAGGTCAAGTTCAGCTAGAAGTAAAAGGAAAGGATGTAGATGCGGCAACGCCACTGCAATACCTGGCAAACTTACCTGTTGTGGTCAAAGATGTCCTTGTTATGTGGAAAGTAAACCTTGTGTAGAATGTAGATGTAGAGGTTGCAGAAATCCTCACACGGCAGATGGATTAAAGGTGAGCTAATTTGCCCGACTTAAGACTTGTCATATGTTTGATTCTTGTCTTCTCTGTCTTCAAGCATCTTATATCAATCTTATGTATTTCAGATCCGTCCACATATACCTGAACTTCATAATTTACAATTGCAACTATCCACCTCTTTGGATTGCGACGCACTAAGCGGAGACCCTCTGGGATCTGTACCGCAGTGTCTATCGACGTCTCCTACAACAATACAAGTTTTAAATGTGTATTCCACTCCAAGATTAGATATTGACAATGTACCACAAAACTTACCTGCTGCTTTGTTAGTGGGGGAAGATGCTATGGTGAGTACTGAAAGTGAAGCAGAAGATAGTGATATACAAATTGATGTGTGACATAGTATTTAAATGAACATTGCAAAGGTGATAACAAATACCTGTGGTAACAGATTATGGCGAGTGCGCCTCTAAGTAGAAAAGGACGCATTGTGTAAATAGTTTAATTGATACTGATCTGCATTGAAAATTATATGAATCAAAAATATGCAATTACAAATTTATCATGGGAATAGTAAACATATATATGTATGCATGTGTGCGTGCGTATGTGTATATGTTTACTATCACTTATATATTTGTGTAAATATTTTGTACATGACATGAAAAAACTGTGAAAAATTTAATTAGAAAATTTAACATGTTCCCTGCCACATGGGTCAACCATACTAAACTTTCCGTTCAAGCCGTTTAATTTTTGCTCTATGTAATTATAAAATATTTTGTAAAATAATCTATTGATGCCTATATATATGCATAGTGCAATTATCATACTGTATATGTAACGCATACATTCATTTCTGATTATTAATTTTAATTTAAAATTTGACTGCAACAATAATATTGTGCATGTCAAATTCCAATTTAATTTTTATATCCATACTAAAGAAATGGACCAAAAAACGGTCCAAAACGTATATTTTTAATCTACTCTTGTTAATAAAAATTTAACAATAATAAATTTGCGCACCGATATCCGCGCGTTGGCTCTTATCTGTCAGTATTGCCATTTAATTATTTGTACTTCGAGCCTATTGCTGTTATTTTTCTTTCTTTTAATTTTATAGCAATGGTGTAATAATATAACATTACGCATTAAAAGATATTTCGTCGTCAACTTGCCAGTTATACAATGTGACAAAAAGATCATTATCTATTTTGCATACTGATTTTTATAATCCGTAAGTATAAAACGCAAAGAATGTGCAGAGCGGCATGACCTGTTGAATTTTCCTACAATTTAAGATTGCATCGAAATAATGACAAATACTTTAAGTAAGCTGCGTATACTAACAGAATAATTTAAATAATAAACGAGAGATAAGAAGACCTATACGTAATTCAGATTGTAAAAATTGTTTGTTACTTTAGAAAATTGAAGATATAATTAGATAAACGCCTAGTTTTTTTATTTGCTTTGAAATTTCACTTGAAAACAGAGTTGTATTAAGTAGCGTTACTATCAGGATTGGATTTTTCCAATAATCATTGCAGGTATGGATTCTAAAGTGGTAAATTCTCAAAAACTATCATTAACAAAAAAATATAAAGTATATAAAGTAAATCTTCTAAAAGTTGATCTTTTATCATACCACATTTCAAAACAAGGGTAAATATAATTTTATCTACTTAATATAAAAAATTTTTCATTTTATTTTAATTAAAAAAAAAAAAGATATTTTAATATAAGAGAATTCTTTTATTTTTTATTATTAATAAAATTTTTTACACAGATTAATTATGAATAACATAATTTTAATAATAAAATTAAATCTGCTATACGCGACGTGTCATTGACCAGAAAGAAAGAGAGAGAGAGAGAGAGAGCAATAAAGAATATGAGATGTGTGGTATAAGAATACAAGATATTTTATTTACAATATGATAATTAATATAATATTAATGTCAAAATTTATTTATTTATATTTATCTTGTTTTTTATTATTGTATATATGTATATTATTTATTTTTGTTACACTTATATCAAAGTTATTTAATAAATTATAAATATATAAAAATATATGCTGATAATCTCCTCCTTTCAAGCAACACTATTTATGTGCCTATAAACAAAAAAAGAGTTAAATCCAATCCTGTATGGTGACTATATATTACATAAAACTTATTATAATAATTATATATATACATTATTATATGTACAAACGGTATTTTTTATGTCAAAGAAGAGTGTAACATTTTTCAGAGATAATTCTATTGAATTTTGTAATATATAGACAATATCAAGAATAGCAAAATTTAGACTTTTAATTCACTCGAGAATAATCGAATGTGGTTAATTATAGTAACGCGAAACATTAGTACAAAATTATTAAGTGTATGTAGAATATTTTTAATTTTAACGTGTGTATGTATATGTGATGTGTGTACATATGTGCATTCTTCTAAAACATCTATGAATCCATCAATTGTTATTTATGTGTAATCATGCTTGGATACAAATAGTATACATCAATCCTTTCGCAATAGTCAACACAATAACATACACTCAGCACAAAAATGATCTCATAGTTTGCAATAAGACAGTTCTTATTAAATATGGAAAGAAAGAGATATTAATAAAATAAATGCATATATGCATATGGGCTAAATCCTTTGTAAATCTAATGAATAAGAAAATTTATACAATACATGATCCACGTATATGTAAAATTAAAGCAATATGCAATAAAGCTCTACATAAGATAAAATTAATGCAAAAATGTAATATCATATATTTTTGTATGTAAAAGTTAATATTATCTAATTGTGTTAATTTTGAAAATTACACACAAATATATAAATAATAGATTAAATCTTTCTTTTTGTTTGTTAATTTTATCCTATGTAAAGCTAAACAAATTAGAAATTATTTTGTAGCATTATTTGTAACAAAAAAAAACGAATTGGAAGAAATCACAAATTACTAAAATCCATTACATTAAGTATCGCACAATTTTAACCAATACATTTTAGCGCATTAATTATTATGTTTCATATGTACATATTAGAATAAGCAAAAACAGCAGTCGGGACCTAGTTATAACTTAAATGATACATTCAGAACTATAATTGAGGAGTGACTTTGAAAATATCGGTCATAAATGTTCATAATTTTATCATCGATAAAGCATAATATTTATAGTAAATAATAATAATGATAATACAATGCGCAGAATAGAGAACATACATGTAGTGTGTAACTCACATTCCTATATTTAGTTGGAGCACTTTTTCCTGCTATATATATGGTATATGTCTAATATGTTTTAAATAGAACGACTTTTAAAAATTCATATAAAAATTCAAGTTCAAAAGTTTAAAGTAAAATTGTATAGCAAGCTAATTAGAAAGTTACTCCTCAATAGAAGATCAATTACTCATAATATAATTAATAATCGATGAAGTGGTTATATTGTAAAATATAACTCTCGCGAAAGATGAATATTTTATTGGAATGCAACACCTCTTGTACGTAATATAAATAGTATTCGTTAACATTTTTTGTTATTTATAAATTATTAATGTACATCATGGAGTTAAAGGATGTATGTTTCAACTGTGTAACTTATCAGATCATGTTAACACATCCAAAAAAGGAAAAGAAAAAAATGCGAGTTGCATATTGTCATAACACATAGAGCTAATAGAATAAAAATATTTTACATACCAGAATTTGCATCATTTTGTAAAAAAAAAGAAATATTAAATAAGAAAGTGCATTTATTTTGTTAACGACATATGAAAAAGTTTCCACGAAAAACGTATTTATTAAATTCTTTGTTTAAAATGACACATTATTGTATTTATTATCATTTTACTTTTATTATTAGTTTTATTACTTTTTATTATTAGTTGTAACACATTTTACTAGAATCATACAACCAGATACGCGCGGTATAATACATATATAATAGATTATACATTCCAAACAATATGAGGAAGAGTAATAGACATATTACTATAAGAATATTTACATATAGATTCAATTTTTATTTTTTTCTGTTAAGATAACATAAAGCTTGCTTTTATGTTCACCAATAATTTTATAAAACTTGTCGAAAAACTTTTCGGCAGATTGTTCTAAAAATGTTTGCCTTCTAGTTAGTGCATTTAATTTATCTTTGGCTTCTTCTATTTCAAGATCTATTGCTTGTATATCTGACATCGTATCTTGCATGCTCTTGATTTCATTTTTTAGGGCTTCTATCTGTTTTGTCAATTCAATTTTCTTATTTTTCATATCTTTCTTCATTTTATCGATGCAAGATTTCTCCTCTTTTAATTTATCTTCATCTACAAAAGATTTAATCTTTTCTTGCAGTTTCTCTAGTTTTATAGTTTCAGAACAAATACGAGAGTCTACTTCGTTGCATTGCTTTGCTAATAATTCTTTGAAGGTATCCATTAAAGCAATTTTTTCTTTCATAATATCTATTATCTGTGGATTTAATAATCCTTTCTCCGGGAGTTTTAATTCATCAAAATTCACATCAATATCGTTATCGGTATGCATAAAAATCTCTTTATTATATGCCAATATTGCTTTATTGAGATCATTATTGGAAGCTGCAAATTTGATATCTAAAGTGTATAGTTCCTTTTGATAATCTGTCAAATGCTCATCAAATCCATGTATATAGTTTTGTATCTCTGTACATTCTTTGACAATTTTTTCTTTTTCAGATTTAGACATGGGTTGATCTTTTACAATCGAAATTAATTCTTTGTGTTGTATCTTTCCCATTTGAAACTGCTTACTCAAAACGTCACATTCTGCATTTAACTGATTCGTCTCAGCAGAAATCCTTCTTATATAATCTTCTGTAGCCTTAATATTATTTAATTGTTTTTCTTCTTTGTCACGCAAAGACAATAATTTCTCACTCAAATGTTTAACTATTTCGTCAATTTCCCGTGATTCCTCTTCTATTATCTCTAATTTCGAATTATTTTTTTCCAATTCTTTTTGTGCCTGGGTTATATCCTCCTTGGAAATACCTTTCTGATTTATGATGTCCTGTTGATATTTTTCCAGCAATTCCGCTTCCTCGTCGAGTTTTTCATCATTCCAAACTTTATAACATTCTAAGAGTGCTATAAACTCCAATTTGTTACTTTGAGCTTGTTGCTCTGTTCCTACGAATGGTAAAGTTTCCAATTGGTACCTGTTTAATGCAAGTTCTCTCACTTGGCATGCTTCTACCAACCAGCCAATCCATCCAAGGACATTGGGCCATGAATGCGGTACATTGGCGGTCTTTAACCATGATTTGCTTATCATACCAGGATAATGTAGCTTCTTCGCACATTTCGGGATCTCCTCTATGTAAGTTTTTGTTGTGATATCTTGCTTGATGTCAAGAAACTTCAACAGAAAATTAGAAACCTCTACAAAAATATTCAATGTAATTGGCTTCAGACTACCATTGCTGTTGAGCATGTTTGAACGCTGATTCAAGTGAAAAAAATTGTCTATCTTGCTCAGCAAATCCATCTGATAACTCTTATCACTCAAGGGCCTTGTGTCTTTCTTGGGACCCTTAGCACCTGCATTGCTGGCATGGTCAGCGGATGGCGAACGACCTATTGATAATACTGTATGATGTCCTTCTGAACGCGCTGAACTTGGCACATTAAGCCTAGTAGAAACTCTTGCAGGTGTAACTGGAGTCCCCAATAGATATAGAGAAGGTTTACCTATACCTATACATATAAATATAATATACAATAAGATATGATTTAAAGATATAAAAATAAATGTTTTTTACTATACTTTCATTACATTAAAATGTATATAAAAATAAAACGAGAGCAATTTTTTCATGTAGATTCAATATTTACACTTCAAAATACATAAAAAAAGAGTTTAAAAAAAGAATCAAAAAAGGAACTTGTATATAGCGGAACATTTACCCTCATCATGTTATTATTATTTAATTGATTGAGAGACGATACAAATTTGAATTCTTTTGAATGTAACTCTGTACCTGTAGACTTCAAATACGATTTTCTGCCAATCGATCCCGCTCGATCGCTGGAAGAGCTTCTGAAACGAGGCCTGGGAATGTGACTATCACCGGTCGACACTCTCTTCGGCTTCAACGTTAGAGTTTTTCGCTGATCCATCTTGAAGAAATAAAACAAATTTCGTGAGAAATAAATTTCCACCTGTAGAATGCAATATCAGGTACACAAATATTTGAATTTTGCAGTTAAATCACCCGAACCCAGTATTGCTAACCTTAAGATAACAAAGGATAATATTTTTCTTGACGTATGATAGAGATGTTGTCGAGCGTTCTGATTGGCTGCTGATGCAAGACATTTTCGAAATTCCAGATATTCTCTATCCAGTAGCCAATTGTTACGTTTGATGAATTGTTCGACTGACCAATCAGTACAAGGAACTCTTTTCCTTTAGTACTCTGCGTTGATAAATTTTTTATGTATGTAAATATTTATTTATATAACACACTATAAACAAAGTATAAATTATCAGATATGACAATTGTTAATGATTGATATAACTGAATACATAGTTAATATATTTTATCATGTCAATCGGATAAAAAGTAACAATGCATGATTGACCGATATATCCATAGATATATCTTATATCCATATGTAATTTGTTATAATAAAAAGAATGTGGAACATAATGCTAAGAAAGCTATTTAATACTTTTATTAAGACCCAAAAAGCGCAGGTAAATCTTATGTGTTGTATAATAAGAGAGAATAGTTTGTAATATATCATAGAGGTTAATAATTTTTATGTAGGCAATGTGAAAAAATTTTACAATTAAAAATCAATTTAATAAAATGCATCCTACATTTTTATTCTATTACATATATATTTTTGTATTATATATATGTATACTCCAATTTTTTATGTATATTAAATAATATAGTACTCTGCGTTGATACCACTGCT